>NC_059372.1:13417991-13717991 GCF_019703515.2 Myxocyprinus asiaticus | reverse complement strand
AGGTGCTCAGGTTTGCAGTTTGGATCAGATTCACTTTCTCAGCGAATCAGCCGTCAGTGTCCTCACATCTGGGAATGCAGACATTTCAAAATAAGAGTCCCATGTGTATTTTTGGCTTCTTTATAATTAAAAGTCCCTTATTGTGTACCACTTTTTTTATTTCTGGTAATTATTGATTGGGATTGGAGTAGCACAATAAACTGCCTCTGGGATTTTATTCAGTTTGCACTCTTGTAGTCTCTGTGTCTGGGCCAGTAAAGAAAGACTAAGGCAATATTTAAAACAATTTAAATTATATATCTATATATATATAATCAAGCTTTTGACACTTATGACAATAGACCTTTTTCACAGACTGTCGCGTGATGCTTTTCCGCCTTATTTAGCAGCGTAAATCTAGCAAAATTTTTATATGATAATTTTTTTTAATATTGAGTATAAGTTTATAACATTATGATTTTTTTTTATTTTTTATTTTTTTTATGATTAACATTTTTATTCAAACACAGTAAAGCAAAACATAAATACACCGAATCAACTTTTAACACCCACTACCACCCCTCCCCATCCCGACCCTCAACAAACACCCCTGTGGTCATACATGAGCACATACAAAAAAAAAAAAAAAAAAAATCACACACATTAACAACTACCCCTCTCTCTCCACTGTTCCACCCCGAGAACCCTCCAAGAACGGCAAGTATCTACCCCATTTCCCAACAAACAAATCCAAATTCCCCAGTCTTCTATAACATTCTGATTTGTGTTATATTACCCTGGAATTAGTTTAAAAAAATGAAAAAGCAGCGAGGGGTTTCGATTACAGCTGCTGAGAGAGTGACAGTAAATTTGGCATCTTCTCCCATCTGTCTTAATCCACCGCTCTCTTTTTTTTTTTCTTCTGGAAAGTCATTCAAATGTAATAGTGGATTATTTTTCTTTTGCTCTTGGAGCAAATGGGTAAATGAAAATAAGATTTACTGTGGTCTTCCATTCACCGCTGTCGAAGTTTATCCTGCAATCGTTTACTTCCGCGTTCCAAAACCCGGAGTGTGAAAAAGGTCTATTGAGAGACTTGTACACAACTATTACACAAGATGCAAACATTCATTGATGCTCAAGAAGACAACAAACTACTATATGCATACTATACTTTATGTATGTAAATATCTATAATGTAGATTCTGAAGAGCATTACTAAATTAATTTTATCTCTTATATTTATATAAATTATGAAAGGGGTGTGAATATTTATGAAACAAAACGGAATGCAAACGTATCTTCTCAACTATATATACTGTTTATTAAACCTCCGATTAATGGGTTATCAGCTGTCTTCCTATTCTTCGGCTTTCTATCTAAATCGAGCAATTCTGTGATTTGGCGATTAAAAACAGCCATTTGTCTCCTTAATGTTTCAGTTTAGGAGCCAATGGATCTGAAGTCATTTTTTAGTC
Organism: Myxocyprinus asiaticus; assembly: GCF_019703515.2. Lineage (NCBI taxonomy): Eukaryota > Metazoa > Chordata > Actinopteri > Cypriniformes > Catostomidae > Myxocyprinus > Myxocyprinus asiaticus. Next base: position 13,716,534 of record NC_059372.1, on the reverse strand, counting down.
TGAAGCCCTGAATAGTAAGTGATGCTGGCCTTAAACACCAATACAAATCAATAAAACCATAGACTCTTAAAGAATCAAGGAGTAAATGACCAAGAGTCACTGAAAATAACGTTGAAACTGGAAACTGAAGCCAGCATGAGCCCACTCTGACACAAGTCCAGCAGACGAAAACACAGATGGAGATGGCTGATTGTGGCATGTTCTAGTTAGGGCATGCGTGAGTTAATGATAACTGCAAACATACCACAGAACAGTGCAATGCAGCTGTCTGCAGCATAAAAACAGACATAGTAATGCAGACAGAGGGCAGGGAAACCCAAAAGATCAGCATTGTGATTAAATGACATCACTCAAAGTTGATTTCTCCTAAGATTTATCACCTCTTACTGACACAGAGATTACATCTGCTGGAAGGTTATCATATAGTCTGGATGGCTAGACTTGCAATCACAGTTAGATTATATTGGTGCTCCATTCATCAAACAATTTCTATTCTGAACTGTGCCAATAACAGACTGCTATTACTATTTAAGGTACATATTCTACCTGTAAAAAAGTCGGACACACTTGATTTGTGTCTCATTATTTTAAAAAGCTTATGATCTAAATGCTTACGCATAATTACTTAAAAATTTTTTTGGACAAATATTAGCTAATTGAGAATTTCTTTACAAAATATATATATATATATATATATATATATATATATATATATATATATATATATACACACACATAAAACACCAATCAGCCACAACATTAAAACCACCTGCCTAATATTGTGTAGGTCCCCCTCTTGCCACCAAACAGCGCCAACCAGCATCTCAGAATAGCATTCTGAGATGCTATTCTTCTCACCACAATTGTACAGAGTGCTTACCGTAGAAGATCTGGGGGTACTTCAGCAAGGCTGGAATTGGACAGATTCGTCTTTGCGAAGGACTCATGAATCAAGCCACGTACAAGGTTATCCTGGAAGAAAACATGCTTCCTTCTGCTCTGGCAATGTTCTCTAACTCTGAGGATTGGTTTTTCCAGCAGGACAATGCTCCATGCCACACAGCCAGGTCAATCAAGGTGTGGATGGAGGACCACCTGATCAAGATCCTGTCATGGCCAGCCCAATCTCCAGACCTGAACCCCTTTGAAAACCTCTGGAATGTGATCAAGACGAAAATGGATGGCCACAAGCCATCAAACAAAGTCGAGCTGCTTGAATTTTTGCGCCAGGAGTGGCATAAAGTCAGGCAACAGCAATGTGAAAGACTGGTAGAGAGCATGCCAAGACGCATGAAAGCTGTGATTGAAAATCAGGGTTATTCCACCAAATATTGATTTCTGAACTCTCCCTGTTTAAAAATGAATATGAGCTTGTTTTCTTTGCATTATTCTAGGTTATTTTGATCAGTTGTAATTTTCTTTAATAAATGATCTAAATGACAATATTTGTATTTGGAATTTGGGAGAAATGTTGTCAGTAGTTTATAGAATAAAACCTAAATGTTTATTTTACTCTAACACATACCTATAAATAGTAAATCCAGAGAAACTGATAATTTTGCAGTGGTCTCTTAATTTTTTCCACAGCTGTGTGTGTGTATATATATATATATAAATGGATGAGTTGGACCAGATTTCGAAGAAAAAAACATCTCGATAGCATCCAGCATACATGGAAACTCCTTCAATACTGTTTAAAAAGAATCGCAGGTGGCACCTCATGAATTTAGTTGAGAGAATGCCCAGAGTTTGCAGAGCTGTATACTAGGCAAAGGGTGGCAACTTTAAAGAAGCTAAATTAAAAGATAGTATTGACTGGTTTAATATTTTTGATCACTACATAATTCCCACACTTCCATTTCTGTCATTTCATAGAACTGCTGACTTGACTATTAATTGAAAGTGTTGACAAGTATTGTGTTTCCAAACATTTGACTGGCAGTTCAAAAAGTCACAAAGTGTCACATATTCTAAACAAGAGCTGATCGACTCAATTACATCATAAGAAAATATTTCAGGTAGAAATAAACACATAGCGGATATTTGCAATTTAGACCTGGCAACAGTTCAGAGAGGTCTACCATTCTACTTACAGGGTTCTACTTAAAAACATTATTCATAATCTAGCAAAGGTCATCTTTTTGGAGTTGAAGTTTCTCCTCCTAGATTATAGAAACTGTGCAATGGCTTTAAGTGGCTATAACATGTGCAATCAAGGATAATTATGGGGGGGGGCGCAATCTTCATTCTCCCAGAGAAGAGCTGTCCTCTGGTACCCTCCTTACCTCATGACATCACTGTTACATTCACTTACGCCCTATGTTCTGTATGAAAAAACACCAGAATTACCACTGACAGAGGGATGAGTGTCAATCAGGTGCTTGCATACACACAAACACACACGCACACACACTTCAGGCTCACACTAGGACTATACAAACACTAAACCACACTTTTAGGACAGTCGCTTCCCAACTGTGCCAATATGCTTTGATCTAAATGACAGTGAACACATTGGGTTGGAATTGTAAACAACAGTTGGAGGACAGCCATGGTTTCATTGCCCCTTGATTTGAGTGTGAAACAACCCTGAGCTATTGAACATTTCAATACATTATCAGTACTGAGTCTAGGAGAAGGGAGGAGCTGAAATGCAATCAATGAATCAATGAAAGTTTTGTGTATTGGAATAAAGGCTAACGTAGTCTTTTTCATCATATTGTTAAAATAAACAGATCTCATTCTGGATATAAATGACACTAATTTATCCTACTGTGGCATTATCCTGCAATGGAGTAGCCCAACAACAGTGCCCAAAAAGGTGTGTCATACTGACAGAAGTGACCCTTTAAATCACCAGCACAGGTAACCTTTATTTTAAACAGAATCCTGTTACAGTTTCTCACTTATGCTGTTAAAACATGTCTTTGTCAATGTAACAACTCTATGTGGAGAAATGATGAGTGTGAGTGCTGCTGAGCAGATCTTTGTAGTTTAGTAGGACTTTTCTTTGTATGCACTGCGTGTCCAAACATTTAAATGTTGCATTTGTGCGCTCAAACAACCTACCTTGACTCAACCATGTAAAAGTCCAGCGAATACCCGAAATAACTGCCCCTGGGTCCGTTATACACCGTCGGGTTCTCCACATCCAAGTTGAAGGCAACGGACAAAGGTAGAAGAAGCAACAGTAGTGAAAGTCCCATTGGAGAGCAGCGCGAGTTGTGTAAAACCACTGTAGTCTTTGAGTGGTGCCTTTTGGAACCCATAATAATCGATATATCACAATCCACCTATTATATGAAACCTTTTTTTCCCAAACAAAAGGGGGACACTTGGTTGGAATCCACCAGAAATTCTACGCCGCAGATGCCACCTCACGGGAATCTCATGCCTGAGCGAAATGTACCAGTTTGATCCGTATTTTTCCAAGCGTTCTGTCACCGTTTGTCTATCTGCCCCTTTCTCTCCACTCTGCGTCCTCCCTCCAGCTTAACTGAGGGGGTATTAGGAGGAGGGAGTTCAGTTCTTCCACTCGTGACAAACTCCTATAGAGGTGGAGCTAATAGTGCACAATTCACAATGTGGGGAAATGTCCTTATAGTGTCTAGAATAAATACTTGAAAATAATATCTTATAGCGCAAAAGCAGTCAGACAAAACCAATACAACGCACATACAGAAAGACAAAAAAACAAAGTAGGCCTATATATATATATATATATATATATATATATATATATATATATATATATATATATATATATATATATATAAGTAGGCTTGTAATGTAGATGCACCTTAATGCTTTTTGAGTTTAAAAAAATAGGAGATGCGCTATTTGGAGACGCGAACATGTTGCGGGAAAGTTGAAGACTGGTGACCCGTCCAATAGTTTATCTGTCCACTCGAAAGACTCTTTGCATATTTGTCATGGATAGCCGAATGAATGATTAACCATTTAAACCATGAAAGACCTGTTTTCAAAGACCGTTATCCTCCAAATAACGATTTCAAAGTTGTTGCCTTCAAAGTGGACCTTCTCAGCATCAAGGTAATAGATGTTAAGTAAATGCTGACAAAGCTTGTCATGGTCATTTGGAGATTTAGAGGAAAGCCATGGTAAAAAATATTTGAAACATAACTACTGAAGTACAATATGAGTCCATTATTATTTGGAGAAGCGGTTGTTTATAATAGTACACTGTTACACTGAGCAATCTCTATTTTTGAATCTGACACTGTCAAGACGCGCGAAGCTGGGAAATTGTGCGACACAGCGCTATAAAAAGCCATCCCACCGACTGTAAATAGAATGTGTTGTTGAAGTCGATTCAGCCTCTGCCCCAAGGGATAGAAATGGGGTGCCAAATTTGGCTGTATCGTTACAGGGAACTCGCAGTGAGAAGCCTTCTAAATGGGAAAGTAGGGCGTGAATGGGGAGCTCACAGCTGTCGGATCACCGCCATACTACCTTCAACCTCATTCTTGTAGGCAGACTTGGTACAATGGCTTGTATATTTTAACAAATATATTATTTTGTTTATTTCGTCTAACAATTTATGTGGTCGTACTTGTAACATGAGCTCGTGGGGTGCGCAAAATATTTTTTATAAATTTTACTTAGGCTACATCATATGATAACTGTGTTTTATAAACAAATAACACTCAAAAAGCATAAAAATCGCCCATTTCATTTTGTGGTAACTAATTTTTGGCACATCGTCAAATAGCCCGCCTTTTTCATAATTGGCGCGAACTCATTTATGGAAGCCAGTACGGAGCAATCACTTGGAAAAACACAACACAAATATGTAGGCCCATGCATCTTACTAAGAGAAAGTAGGCAGCAATAATTGTTCATATTTACAATTTAAATGTGTCTAGATATTTAAAATTTAGAAATTTAGAAATTTAAAAACGAACAATCATTGCTAATTGGTAAAATGTTTTTAAATGTCATGACAGACTCTGGTCACTGTCTGTTTTTTTAAAGGGCAACTTGGAGATTCTGCTGAGCATTTGCTGTTGTTCTCCATGAAGAAAATAAATAATATAGCTGTGGAATGACATGGGGTGAGTAAATTATTTTGGAACTTCAGGGTTCCGTGAAGGTGGAGATGACATATAAAAGTTTCTTTCATTTTTATAACTATTGAAATGAACATTTGCCAATGGGCTGTTTAAAATGATATAATGCAGAAAGTTTAGTTATTATTCTTAATAAATATCATTAATAAGTGTTACTGGGGAAATCCCTGGGGTCCCTGGGTCTTTTGAAACCCCTTGCCTTTAACTATTAAATGGCTGTTTTAAAAAACTACAGACTTTAACTATATGATGCCTTATTATGTGTGAATAATATGAACATCTTTAATCTTAAAGGTGCACTCAGTAACTTTTGTATTTGTGTCATCTTGGACTGATACCTAGCGGCTTGGATGCAGCATCATTTAAAATAAATATTTTTCAGTTTCAGATGCCATTGTAGAAATTTAGCATTCACAGTCAGCCATGATTATTTAAATCAATGAGTGAAAGTGTTAAATAACAGGACTTACTGAGATAAAGCGAGTAGTATTCAGCTGGTCATGTGATTCTAACATGGCAGCCCCCATGTGCGGACTCTCTCCAAGTAGAATAAAAAAGCTTTATAAGGTTACTGATATGACTGGAGTCTTCATTTTAATGTGAGTGCTCATGATTTCCTACATATATTACAATTCATGTCTTTAGGAGTCAAACTTTTTTAATGAGGAAAAATGACTGAGTGCACCTTTAAGAAATCTACTGTTACACCTCGTGATTTCGGGTTATTTTGTCCTCCCCTTTTTTGCACCTTTATTATTTCTATGTAGTATACCCCATAAAACATATACAAATACTGAGGCAGAGTGATTCTTACATATACATGTGTTCTTCTGACACTACAAGGGTCAAAAATTTGAGGATCTCAGAGAGGCTCAAGCGTACACTCAAGTTTGGAGAGAGATAAATCATTACACGAGCAGGCTGTCTGCTGCAGTGAGTCAGCCCCCCACTCCAAAAGGTTATCCTCCCCATTACCTGAGAGACTCTAAATTCATGATACTAAACACATTATGTATGCTGTGCACCTCAACATCTGACACCTTAAAAGAAATGAGTGTCGTACATTTAACAAATCACATCACAAATCAAAGCTTCCAGAGAAGGAAAGTCTCAGAGCAACTTACAGGTAACACAACGTAGTAATGCATGGAACCATTTAAAATCCATTGTATGGGAGGCCTTTGTCCAGATCTGGTATTGCAAATGTTCAGTTAGAATAACAGGAAAAGATTAGGTAATGAGCCTGGATGTGGGTCAGGTTTTCTTTTCATGGGCTCTGCAAAGGGGTTTTCATCTGTAGATTATTGCTTCGATGTTGTCATATATTAACGGATTTGCATGTACTGTGCATGTGGGACATTAACAAGTGGCGGTGGTAGCCAAAAATGTCTTCACTGTAGGACTGGGACCATGGCTACGTATCCAAGGTTGGTATGCTTCTTTTTTTCCAAAATCCCTCCAGCATACTTAGCAATAATTGTGAGAACACAAATACATTGAACATGTGGGATCTTTTATCTGGAATTGAAGAATGGGAGTAAGAGTATGGATCTGTACCTAGGAACTCTAGCTCTATACAATAGGTAATAACTCAGCATTTGGTCGCTAAAGGAAAATTTGCTGTCCTTGGTTCTTCCACTCTGAGTCAAAGGGATTGTCATCAATGTCTGGAGTCTAGAGAACATTTGAGATATGTTTGAGTTTAGTGACTTCAGAGTAAATGACTTGTGGCTGTTTTTAATCGTTACTACTACTGTTTCCTCATACAGAAAACCTAAATGCACTATACATTAGTAAAAAAAGAAAATACAATTGTTTTGTTTTAGGAACAGTTTCCAGTAGAAAAATCATAAACACTAGATCAGAAAACTTGGCAACCTGATTTCAAACTCCACCCAAAGACTTATATGTAGTTTATAATTCTATTTTCCTATGTGTCCTATGAATGTCTTGTATATTATTTGTTAAATGTTACATTACTTGGACAGATTTGTAGGTGGAGAACTTTCATACTTGCATTGTGACATCACAACTGTTGCCATGGTTACCGATAAAGAGCACAACAAAAATAATTGGCTGCATTGGTGTTCTCCAAATAGCTGGGGAGCTGTTTTAAGAACAGAGCATATAAATATTATACATAATAATATTAATTTGCTTTTATATATACACAGGTGTTGCATTCGCATAGTACCAAAGGCACGTGGTGTTTATTCCAAGGCCTTCATCCATAACCACTTGCAAGGTCACATAGCAATGTGAAGTTTATTTTTAATCATGAATCTTAACACATAAATTACATAAACAAATCTTAGATACACATTCATTTAAAGGAATTTTCTGGGTTTAAAACAAGTTCACGGTTTTGCATTGGTGGCATAATGTTGTTTGTCACAGAAAAATGTATACTTGTTCCTCAGTTTTTAAAACCAAACAAAAATCATATGTGCAGTAATGCACTTACAATAGAAGATTATGGAGAGTTTATAAGTGAGAATGTTTTTGTATTTTTTACTATAAATTCTTCCATACATAATGTGTGTACAGTTGTTAACATAAAAGGTTAGTAAGGGATTTTATGTATATATAATGATATAATGTTTAACTCTTATGGCACTGTTTTAAAATCAAAAACACTGTGTTTTTCATGGTAATCCTGGTGCAAAGCATTGCCCATAGACTTCCGTTATAAATGTGTCACTGGTCCTACTTGACCCGCCCTGAGCAGAATTCGAACCGGCGATCCCCGGCTTGGGAGTCAGATGCATTAGCAAGGAGACTATAAAAGCCATGGCCTCTAGCCTCAGTCACTAGTGCTTCTCTTAAGGTCAGGAGAGTAAGGTTTACATACTGCACAGCTATCACATACCAGCTGTCTACCGTTTCAAATGCATTATTGTAAAATCTGTTTTTGCCTTTACAAACTGTGGTGCATTGTGCAAGCCACCAATGCAGTCAATAAGCTTTACTTGTATTGAACCTGAATGTAGCATAACTTATATCCTCTATAAGGAGTTTCTAGTGAGATATTAAAGGACAAAGTAACTGTGAAAAAGAGAGAAAATCTCTTGTATTGTGTTCAGAAACCTTGAACATCAAAAGAGACAGTATGTGAATGAGCAACTGAGACCCATTTGCTTCCATACTTGATTAGTCTTATGTGGCAGTTATTTGATTTTAAAACAAGAAAAGGCTTTTTCTTTGTTTTCTGAGCGAGTCGAATTATGTTCACAGTTGTGTTGGCAGAATGCCTTAATCTCTTAATCATTTATCAAGGTCTAAAAACATTATCAAGCATGCTCTCTCTCTCTCTCTCTCTCTCTCTCTCTCTCTCTCTCTCTCTCTCTCTCTCTCTGTCACAAACCCCTTCACTTAACTTCAGCAAACTGATATGCATCACTTGGACAGGAAATGCTTCTAACGTAAAGACCTGCCTTCACATCCTGTCTCTTTGACTTGCTGCCACAAAGACTTTGTGGAATTTCTTTCCTTCATTCTGTTCTTCTTTAAACTTTTCCTTTTAAAGAGAGAACGTTTAAGGAAGTGTTGGTGATTGCTGCAGAAAACCTGTTGCATTGTGAGTTGGTAGATGGATTTATCTTTAAGAAATGGAATTTTGTCTGATGGAACATGTGTTTACCCTTGTACCCTTGAAGCAAATCAAGTTAAGTTCAACTTTATGCAAAAAGGGAAGAAATGCATTGCAGCGACTACCAATTGGAGTACAGACAGTGATCCACCACCTGATACAGTTGGATACAGTAGTCAAATAGGAACGCTTACACCAAACCAATAACATAGAGACTCACTACTAATGTGTGTTTGAACACTCCTTAAGTATTAAACTTTTGTGTGTAACTCATGCCATATAGTAAGATCCGAACTTCAGTTTTTTATGTTTAGTTTGTTGCTTAGGTCTCCTTCAGATTCTAAATAACTTACTCCAGTGCAACATCATGCTTCAAAGGCTCATTAGAGTTATGTGCTCCTTGAGAAACGTTGCCAACTCCATAAATTATCACACTGTAATTTCACATGCTAAAGGTGAAAAAAGGGTACTAGAACCAGTTGTTTTCATGCCCTTGAAAAGTACAGTAAGAAACTCATACATCTGTATGTGCTTTGGTGCTAAGAGACTATCAGTCAAGAACATCAGGACGAAAAATCCTGATGCTAAGGAATTCGAGACTAGCTTCTATTTTCATTTTTAACAAAATTTAACTTTTTCACTGCCAAGTGTTTTATTATTGTATTAACTCATTACATTACATGCTAGGGCAGTGATTCTCGACTGGTTTTGCTTCAGGACTTAGATTTTACATTGGACAATAAGTTCCAACCTAACATAGATACCAAAAGTAAAAACAATTTAAATTAAAATCAAACTTTGAAATTTATTGAAATTACCATAAACTGCATAGGCCCAACAATATGCTAAATGATTAACATGACACAGGCTACAAAGGAAAGACACATTTTTGTAAATGCATTAACAGCTGAAGTGTGATTTACCCCCTTAACACATGGAATAAACACTGAGCTAAAGATTGTATTACACTATATTGCCAAAAGTATTCGCTCACCCATCCAAATAATTGAATTCAGGTGTTCCAATCACTTCCATGGCCACAGGTGTATAAAATGAAGCACCTAGGCATGCAGACTGCTTCTACAAACATTTGTGAAAGAATGGGCCGCTCTCAGGAGCTCAGTGAATTCCAGCGTGGTATTGTGATAGGATGCCACATGTGCAACAAGTCCAGTCGTGAAATTTCCTTGCTATTAAATATTCCACAGTCAACTGTTAGTGGTATTATAACAAAGTGGAAGCAATTGGGAATGACAGCAACTCAGCCATGAAGTGGTAGGCCACGTAAAATGACAGAGCGGGGTCAGCGGAGGTCGTCAACTTTCTGCAGAGTCAATCGCTACAGACCTCCAAAGTTCATGTGGCCTTCAGATTAGCTCAAGAACAGTGCGTAGAGAGCTTCATGGAATGGGTTTCCATGGCTGAGCATCTACATCCAAGCCATACATCACCAAGTGCAATGCAAAGAGTCGGATGCAGTGGTGTAAAGCACGCTGCCACTGGACTCTAAAGCAGTGGAGACGCGTTCTCTGGAGTGACGAATCACACTTCTCCATCTGGCAATCTGATGGACGAGTCTGGATTTGGCAGTTGCCTGGAGAACGGTACTTGTCTGACTGCACTGTGCCAACTGAGAAGTTTGGTGGAGGGGGATGATGGTGTGGTGCTGTTTTTCAGGAGCTGGGCTTGGCCCCTTAGTTCCAGTGAAAAGAACTCTGAATGCTTCAGCATACCAAGAGATTTTGGACAATTCCATGCTCCCAACTTTGTGGGAACAGTTTGGGGATGGCCCCTTCCTGTTCCAACATGACTGCGCACCAGTGCACAAAGCAAGGTCCATAAAGACATGGATGAGCGAGTTTGGTGTGGAAGAACTTGACTGGCCTGCACAGAGTCCTGACCTCAACCCGATAGAGCACCTTTGGGATGAATTAGAGCGAAGACTGCGAGCCAGGCCTTCTCGTCCAACATCAGTGTCTGACCTCACAAATGCGCTTCTGGAAGAATGGTCAAAAATTCCCATAAACACACTCCTAAACCTTGTGGAAAACCTTCCCAGAAGAGTTGAAGCTGTTATAGCTGCAAAGGGTGGGCCGACGTCATATTAAACCCTATGGATTAAGAATGGGATGTCACTTAAGTTCATATGCGTCTAAAGGCAGATGAGCGAATACTTTTGGCAATATAGTGTAGATTGTAATTTGTCATATTTCCAAGTGACAATACAGTTCAAGTGGTTGTTCAGCCTTTGACGACAACAAAAAATATATAGAAAGAATTTTCTCCTCCCTTTTAAAAACTAATTGGCTTATTTATTTTTCTATCCTAAGTATGATTTTATGGTTAGTTGCATTGTATAATTCTGGCTGTCCTCAATCTTATGAGAACAGAGCTGCAATCCACCAGTTAAGAATCAATGTGTTATGGCAACTAAATCTGTTATTCATACTGAACCTCTGGTCAGTCTTTGACTTTGACTAATTTGATTGTGTACCATACTAAACATAACTTAAATTGAGCTCAGCTGGATTCAATTCACCTTATTCATGTAGGTCATTTTATGAGATAGAGGAGAATAGTGTTTGTTCAGCCAAAAAAAAAAAAAAAAAAGGATTCAGTTCATTATACATTTTTCTCTGTTGTGAAGTTTGTCCCCAGAGTTCAAGGTCAGTAGGTGTAAACTTTGGAAAACAGAAAATGTAGTGTTACATGGGGTTAACCACACATCTTAAACCAGACTAACCATAACTCTCAAATTTTGTGTCTAAAGTTTAAGAGCACAATTTTTTTTTAAAACACACTGCAAGCACAGGCTTCAAAGACCCAATTAAATAAAATTAGAGATTTGTGGCTTTTAAATCATGTGTGTTTGCTTTGAGACCATACGTTGACAATATTAACTTATCGAAGAAGCATGTCCTGCCCAAACTTCCTGTTCCAAAAGGAAATACATCTGCACAGGACAGAAAACTGTGCTCATTATGCGATTTCATGGGGATTTTAACAGTGGCACTACAGGAATCACTTTAAGATGACACTAAAGTGTATATTGTTCAGAAACCATCTTTAAAGAGCCACAAAATGGTTCACGACGTGTGGCTGTGTTTAATGCACATCCACTCAGATCCCACAATGAGAAAGCAAGAGCTGTATTCTGCATTGAACCCAAGCTCAGAGTTTCCCAGACAGCTAATGAGTCACATAAACATTCCCACCATGCCATTTACAGAACACATATGTTGCCTTAGTATAGGATCAGTTTTCATCCATGCAAATACTGTTTACGATTATTTCAGTTTAGTTTGTGTCAATGCAGATGACCAAACAGATGTAACATCATATAACAGTGGTACCATTCAAGTATGACTGAGGTTTGTAAACATTCCCAATTGGTTTGAGGACACCCTAACCCCAATGAATAGGGACAGTTAGTAGCATTGTTATATTAAAATAATTACTAAACATTGTAAATCCTTTGACCATCAATCTATATAGTCCAAATATATTGCCTATATGGCCCCAAAAATTATTTGGACTATTAAGCCATACTTGATGTATGAATTAAATAGCATTATATAACAATTTATCAAAACAAAGTGTATTTATTGTAATAAAATATATCTCAAGAAAAACATTTCAGAAAAATAAGTTTGTTATTTTTTAAATTCTAAAACTAGTAGATATACTTGAAAAGGAGAGAGATAGGAGTGAGTAGGCAGCTGGCTTGAAACCAGTGGGACTGTCGGTGAGAACAGATCCAGTCTAGTCAGGTCAGGTTTCTGAGTATTTATTGTACATCCAAGCATGTATTTATGGGAGTTTGTGAGTGTGTGTGGTTTATTGTCAATTAAGCACACAAAAATACAGGATACAAGGAGTAGATATCACAGTCCTCTGCATGGTTCAACAAACGAGAACAAAAAAATTGTGGGCACAGGTGCCCTTAATAAGGCATGTGAAGGTGTCCTAATTGGCCTGAGACTGAGTGGGTGGAGCTGGGTGCTACCAGGGAAATGAAGGGGCTAAGAGGGGCATGGCAATTGCTCTGAGGATGCAGCATAGAAACAAATGAAAACTTCCAAACAATACTGTTTAAAATGTAAATAATAATAATAATAATAATAATAATAATAAATTCAACACTTTCTGGTTGTCAAACCTAGTGGAACATACGTGATGAATTCTCTTGAGGGGAGCTGATTTTATACATCCACTAAAGTTAACTTGTTCATTTAGAGTAATTTCAAAAATGTCTAAAGTTCTGAGAAAAGGTCTAGCATCTTTGAAACTTCCATGCCAGTTACAGTGGCATACATTATGCCAATGGACACAGGGTATATTTTCACTTGCATGTCACACAGTAATATTTCATTCTTAAAAATAATACTATCCATCCAAAGCCCGCTGATAGGCCACAACCTCTGAGTGTTATATTTGGCTCTGAAACCCTCTTCACTGTATTGAAAACATTGTATCTTATCACATACTGTTATTGTTCCCCGTATCCTGTATATTCATGATTCTGCCATGTTTGGAAAGTGAGAGTGTTGTCATTCATGTAAAAATGTCACCATCATCTAAACGCATCATAATGACCTAAGTACAATGAAACTTGGTGTTCTGAGGGATGACTCATAACATTTTCGAGTAGTCCTGTAAAAGACTCTGCCCCCCACAATATGACCAGGTCTTCCTTATAAGCCTATGTTGACAGTAAAACTTTCCAGGGAAAAGAGTGACCTGCAGTTCCTTATACAGATGGCAGGAAAGGGTGTGATTATAATATTGCCATTTCCATATGGGGGAGGGTACCATTCACTCTGATAGATGGTAAAACTGAGTCACGAGCAGGTCAAACTAACATCCCTCCATCTAAGAGCAGTTGTTTGGAATGTGATAACATGTAGTGAATGTCTTCAAGAAATGTTAGAGAGCAGTAAATTGACTCTTTTAAAACATTTAGGGCAGGGCTGAGGGAGTATGGTTTTACACTTCTTTCCTTTCACAGTGTTGGGTTGCTATGAAAATAAACCACAGTTGTCTTCACAAACAAGCTTTTGGCTGGGGCAAGATGTTTCTTTTAATTGGTAAGTCCAAGGCATGGTGACCATTTGAGTTGAGCTGGTAACTTGAGATATTCAGACCCTTAATAATGGCAGTTCATTTTCTATTTGTGTAATCCTGACAGCATCTCCACCTGTTGGGATGACCCAAGTTCAGTGTGGGTCAAAGTGCTCCTCATGCAGCATGTATAGATAATCTGTAACTGTCAAGAAATGACCATGATACACAATGGGTAGTTACTAATAGACTGCACAATGTTGTTACAAACATTAACCAAATGGAAAGGCAATCTTATTTTTGTTAAAATGACTTGTTGCAATAAGTCTCCTAAAGGCCAGCAAAGAGAAAAACAATGAAATGTCACAAGGAAACCAATAATAGCTTCAGACTGCTACTCAGAGTCATACTTGCGTTTCCGTTTTATCAGCATGTTCCATTCAGTAATGACCATTCCCATTGATTAGTCCCTGTTCCTTGCAAAGGCTTGACCTTCTACAGTGTAAGCTGTGAAAGTTTACAGGGTGTTGAAGTAGAAAATAATGGTCATTTGGAACATTTAATGTCATCTTTTTAAACCTGAGGACCCACTGTTAATGTTGCACAGTGGCTGACTCTTAAAGGTTCTGCAATGTAGCAATGTGAAGTGTCTGTTGATTGGACCTTAAGAAAACATTCATTCTGAAAGGCCCTTTGAATTTCACTGCTGGTCCAAGCTGGTTTATGCTGATTAGTGTTGGTTTGATGCTGGTCTAGCTGGTGGACCAGCATGGCCATGCTGTGAAGCTGGTAATCAGCTTCCCTAGAAAGACTATTCTGGGGTGCATTTCCTGTACAAAACATAACTCACTGCTTAACCACCAGCTAGTCACAGCTGTTTCCCGAAACAGTAGCTATGTTGCACATCCATCATTCAAACCATGTTAACAACATAGAGCATTAACAACATTATACAGGGGGTGGAGTAGTAACTTCTGGGAAAATAAAATTATAATAGTTCATTTATACGTACACCAGAAATTTTTTTCATTTGAGAACGCTTTTAAAGACACGAAATCGGGGTGCATCGTGTAATGTGACAGATGCATTGTGCTGCATCAGATGGGTTTACCTCTACATCAGACATGGGGGTTCCCCCGACATGCTTGAGCACATGTGCACATTTCGCACTCTTCAGATGGGTGTGTTCCATTCAGATCTTCCCTATGCCCTATTCCCTTCAAAGACTTTACCATCCACTGTGAGAGCAGTGGAGAGCTGAAAGTTGTGGGGCTCTAAAATAACAGTCATTTGGAACTTACTTTTTTAGCCATTTTTATTGAAAATTCAGTTTGAAGCTATCTTACAGCATACCTATTATGATTGTTCTCCCTTTGAAGTCCTCTTCTGAGGCTGATTTATCCCATTTGGAACACAGCAAAAAAAATGGCACTTGTGCGTTAACATGGACTCAGAAACCATGTTCTCCAACAGAAACATTGTGTGTTAAAGAGCTTTCTCTCAACAGCCTTTAACGGCTGCATTTGCATTTGCATGACCTTTCAGAACGCCACTTTCTGCAAAACCCTGGAATAAGTAGTTTTCTTAAATGCATATAAACATATCTTTAAATGTGTGAAAGATATATATATGGCATAAAAGATATAAAAGCCACAGTAAAGTGAAATAATGTCCAAACAGCAAACTAACAAGCAACTATGCTTCTAACCACAGGTGGAGAGCTGTAGTTCCAACCAAACAACTTTGATATGCTGTTTTTGAATGTTGGAACTACGCTTTCAGGAAACACCAAATCATTGAACTATGCTGATAACGATGGAACTTGCGACCATAATTGGCTAACAATGCTTTTGGGAAACACACCCCTGGTTGACCAACTTTACAGCATTGCCCTCTTGGTCCACCAGATAGACCAAACCCATACTTAATCACCATAAATCAGCTTGGACCAGCATGGAAATTCCAGACTGATCTCATTGTGAATTCGGCGAAAGTAGGTCGAATGTTGTTCAGCTGAAATTGGTCTGTGCATACTGAAATATGGAGCACTGCCCCCAGTGGCCAAAGCTGGAAGTATTGTTGAACATATTTGCATGTGTGAGCCCCAGTTTACGGGTGAAATGTCCAACGAGAGGTGCCAAAGCGAGTTGTAAAGTCAGTTGTTTTAAGTATTATATAATGTAATCCAGTCAACAATAGTGCATATTTTATTAACCAGGTGCCCTAACCCAAACCCCAACCATAAACCCAACCATCAGTGGATTGTTAAATTTAATCTTAGAGGGAAAATGCAACCTCCAAAACCCTTTGCGTGGGCATTATTTATGGCATTTGGTCCAGACTCTATGTGTTGTTACAGGAACGATCCATCTCTTCCTGCTATTGTGTAAAAGGAATTTTGCTGTGTTTTGGTTTGAGTGCAAAGTATGATGCATCCGCAGCTCTTACAATGAAAAGCATATTTCACATGGAGTACTTGGCTTTTTCTTTTCTTTTTTTTTTCTTTGGGGAGACAAATCTTTTGAAAAGTGGCCCATATAACAGGAAGCTGACGTACAGTTTGGAGCAGCATGGGGCAAAGCTGTGATACAACTGCTTGTCAATTTACACATTTGACTGACACTTTTATCCAAAGCGAGGTATACATTTAATTTGTTTATCATTAACATATTTATCAATGTATTCCATGGGAATCGAACCCGTTACGTTGTGCTAGCACTATGTTGAACTTCAGGAGTATTCCTTAAGATACGTTAATATTCGTTCTTTGTTTGGAATCTACCATAATGTTAATTAAACAATTACCCTCCTTAAGGCATATTTGTCTATACACATTCCTACAATGTTTGATGACCATTTCTCATGACATTTAGCTCAGTGGATTGCCACAGGGAGTCTGTCATCACATGGGACTCTGAAAGATGCGTAAAAACATCTGCTTCTTTGAGAGTCCCATATCCTCCTCATCATGTTTCCTAGAAAAATGACTGATTCAGGATTCAGACCTGATTGTGACTGTTTAAACAGAGGAAATGCATGGTATGTCACATAAGATCCAAACAAACTTTCTGATAAATGTGTTTAGCTGTTGACAGCAACTGGAGAATGATGAGACAGTTGCTTGTCTTACTGACAGACAGACACTGGTGGGCCCAAGGTGTTGTTTCTTTAACAATGTAGCATGTGCTGCTCAACCCTATCACTTTTGTCTTTTGCAGTGTATTCTGTAGAATGTGACCCCCTAACAGATCAATAGAGGTAACCCTGATTGCACTCACTTACAATGGAAGTGAATGAGGCCAGTCCATAAACTTTAAAATACACACATAAAATGTTTTTTTGTTTTTTGTTTTTTTCACAAGTAGCCTACTATTACCCCCAAAAGTTAATAAATCCCCCCATATGAGGCATCTGGTGGAAGATGGGCCAAACCTGTTGAAATGTCCAGTTTTCTCACTGAGTTTGTTTGACATCGGAAAGTGGAAATAAACAGGATCGACTAGTGGCTGGTGAGAATTCATCACTGTTAGTTTTGAGATAATGGCACCTCACTATAAGATAAATAAACCTGATGACACCCACCAAAACACAAAACCATGGGGCAACATAAGCACAAAAACCAGAAGAGATGACACCTTCAAAGATCACTGTACCTTAAGGTTTAGTTTAACCCAAATATGAAAATTCTGTAGTAATTTACTCATCCTCTTGTTGTTCTTAAACCATATGACTTTGTTTCTTCCATAGAAAAGGACATGTAAGGCAGAATGACAGCCTCAGTCACCTCTCACATTCATTGCAAAAGATGCACTGAAAGTAAATGGTGACTGAGACTAAGATACCGCCTAACATCTAGTTTTGTGTTCAGTGGAAGAAAGAAAGTCATATGGGTTTGGAACAAACTGGGAGTGAGCAAATTATGACAGAATTTTCATTTTTGGGTAAACTATCCATTCAATTCCAGCCATTTTAATCTAGTGAATTGTAACAGCAAAATATATAAAGTACATATTAAGCTTTAAAGAGCCCTGAAAATGAGTGCACAGCATTGACATTAGCAGTTTTGTTTACCAGTAATTATTTTAACCCAGCTAGGCCTTTGAAGAACAAGAGCAGGTTTTTAAACACAGTACAAAACATCTTTAGATGATTTGGTTAGGTGAGAGAACTTTTTTTGGATTAGATATTGCATTCCTCCGCATGTAAACTGTTGGAAATTGTTTTTATGAAGTTCAACTGTATATATACAATTCTGTGAGTGTTTGTTTTTAAATTGTTGTAAACTCGCTGAGATGTGTGTTCATTCCATATGAAGGAGCGCTGTATTACTCAACGCAACACATAATTTAATTGGTAAACATAACCTTTGTATATTAAGTCTCAAACAAACAGATAAGATCTACATTCTTTGTGAGTACGGGATGTGAGACATCTGTTCTTACAAATGAATCAGCTCGTCATCCTTCATCAGGAAGAACACACTAAAGTCTTGTCTGTTTATTCCAAACTGACCAAGTCACCACCTTCTATGGCAATCTGTGCTCTCACAAAGAGACTCTGCTTAATATTACAGAAAGTCCTTTGGGTATCAAGCTGCTGATTCAAGCACACTTAATGATGACCGCAGTGAGTGCAGTGTTTACAAAGAACACAGGCCTGGTTAGTTCTCAGCTTATCTCTGTCATTTCTGAGCACTAGTATCAAGTGATTCCATGGCAGAGTCATACCCCCCAAAAAAAGACCTGATACAGAGGCATCCTGATCCCAGAGTGGTTGATGTGGAGTCTATTCTGAAATTATCTCAATAGTGGGGAAACTGTTCCTAGATCTGCTGATAAAGAGGCCAGAGTAAGTGGAGCCATTCTGAGAGGATCATACAGACTAGTTCAGATCTTGAATGCTATGCACTCTATCTCCTATGACAGCTGAGTAATCTTAATAATTCTGGAGTTATGTCAGTGTACAGACATAAATGATGTTAAATCTAACATAATTTAGTAAAAATGTATGCTTGTAACAAGAAAAAATACTTTCCAATGAGGTAAGGAAAAAACGTAAAATTTTATTTATTTACTTATTTTACTATTTATTACTTTTATTTAGTTTATTTTTCTTACCCCTTTGGCAAATAGTTTAGTAGTAATTTTGTAGCCATGTAATATTATATTTTAGTGTAACATTTATTGGCTGAAACTGCAATTTATTTATTTATTTATTTATTTTTTTTTCGCAGTGTGAACTGTAGGGCTTAGCTGGTTTGCAGCCATAGCAGGAGTAAACCAGCATTAACCAGCATGGAAATTCATGCTGGTCTAAGCTGGTCTTTTCAGCAGGGAGGGGTTCTCTCCCCTACATCGTCTTGGTAAACATTAGTCACAAACTTATGATGATGAATCATATGATTTACAGCTTGAAATATTCACACACCCACTTCCTGTCTCTAGCAAGTTTTTAATGTCTTTCCGTTTCTTGCCCTCTCTTTGAGTATGACTCATTTTGGGCAATCCTGTGGACACTGAGGTGATGAGGAGTACTGGTTAAAGCTCAGTATTGGTGGTTGAAAGGTTGCTGGTTTCATCTTTAGTAAGGTTAACCCCAGGCTACTCCATGGAAATTTTCCTTGTCATTAATGTTTTAACATATATGCCCACTTTTTCTAATTTTACACACACACCTTTGCTTGTCATGAAATGTACAATGTTCTCTGAACACAGGCAAATAAAATTTAAATAGCTCTCAATCTGAGAATCAAGAAAGCTCTATGAAATGTCTGGCTCTGACAGCAGAACATCATGTAACATCTCACTTCATAAGAGTGCCGACTTGGCTGCCGTCCTATCTGTCTACATCCCACCAACCTAATTTTTCCTTCCTAGATGTTAAATTTCCAGATATCACTGTCATGACTGTTATGGACAGAAAGTTGGTAGGGCTGGAAACTCAGTACATTTACCTGCCCTTTTAAAGTTCAATTTCAGTTGGACAAAAAGTAATTCATCTTTTGTAACACTTTAGTGTGACTGAAATCATACCATTCAAATTTGTGTAAAGTTGGACCAACAAACCTAGATAATACGATTGTAGCTCAGCTTTGTCAGCACGTCTACGGTAATCGGACCTCAGTTGGTGTTGTGTGCATGCTACGAACGACAGGTGATCCGCAGTGTGAATTTTACCTGCCATATTTGTCGTCCTTCCTTCAAATATTCCATTATGCATTGTCTCATGTATACAGTGGTGGCCAAAAATATTGGCACCCTTGGTAAATATGAGCAAAGAAGTCTGTGAAAACAAATCTGCATTGTTTGTTATTTTGATCTTTCATTCAAAAAAATAACAAAAATCTAACCTTTACTTGAAGTAAAACAATTGAAACAGGGGAAATATCTAATTATTAAATAAATATTTTTCTCCAAAACACGTTGGCCACAATTATTGGCACCCCTAGAAATCTTATGAGTAAAATATATCTGAAGTATATTTCCATTCATATTTTACCTTTTTTAGTGCACCTGGGTGACTAGGAACATGATATTGTTCAGCCACGACTTCCTGTTTCACAGGGGTATAAATATGAAATAACACACAAGCCAAATTCCCTTAATCAATCACAGTGGGTTAGACTAAAGAATATAGTTCTGATATGCGGCAAAAGGTTGTTGAGCTTCACAAAATGGGAAGTGGTTATAATAAAATAGCCAAAGCATTGAAAATACCCATTTCCACCATCAGTGCAATAATTAAGAAGTTCCAATCAACTGGAGATCTTACGAATCGGCCTGGAAAAGGACATGTGTCTATATTGTCTCCACGCACAGTGAGGAGTATGGTCCAAGTGGCCAACAAATCTCCAAGGATCACAGCTGGAGAATTGTAGAAATTAGTTGGGTCTTGGGGTCAGAAAGTCTAAAACTATATCAGACATCACCCACATCACCACAAGTTGTTTGGGAGGGTTTAAAAAAAAAAAGGCTCTGCTTTCATCCAACAACAAACTAGCGTCTTCAGTTTGCGAGACACTACTGGAACTTCAAATGCGACCGGGTTCTATGGTCAGATCAAACAAAAAAAGAGCTTTTTGGCAGCAAACACCAGAGATGTGTTTGGCGCACACAGAGATGAAGAAGTACCCAATGCCAACGGTTAAATGTGGTGCTGGATCTTTAATGATGTGGGGCTGTTTTTCTGCCAGAGGTCCTGGACATCTTGTTCAGATACATGGCATCATGGACTCTATCATATATCAACAGATAAAAAATCAAAACCTGATTGCCTCTGCCAGAAAGCTTACAATAGACCCTGGATGGATCTTCCAGCAGGACAATGATCCAAAACAAACATCAAAATCAACACAAAAATGGTTCACTGACCACAAAACCAAGGTTCTGCCATGGACATCCCAGTCCCCTGACCTAAACCCCTTAGAACATTTGTGGGGTGAACAGAAGTGGATAGTCCACCAGCATGGACCTCTGAATTTGAAGGATCTGGAGAGATTCTGTATGGAGGAATGTTCTCAGATCCCTTTCCATGTGTTCTCCAACCTCATTAGGCATTATAAGAGAAGACTCAGAGATGTTATCTTGGCAAAGGGAGGTTGCACAAAGTATTGAATAAAATGGTGCCAATAATTATGGCCAATGTGTTTGAGAAAAATATTTATTTAATAATGAGATATTTCCCCTGTTTTAATTGTTTTACTCCAATTAAAAGTAAGATTTTTTTACTGGAACTTCAAATGCGACCGGGTTCTATGGTCAGATCAAACAAAAAAAGAGCTTTTTGGCAGCAAACACCAGAGATGTGTTTGGCGCACACAGAGATGAAGAAGTACCCAATGCCAACGGTTAAATGTGGTGCTGGATCTTTAATGATGTGGGGCTGTTTTTCTGCCAGAGGTCCTGGACATCTTGTTCAGATACATGGCATCATAGACTCTATCATATATCAACAGATAAAAAATCAAAACCTGATTGCCTCTGCCAGAAAGCTTACAATAGACCCTGGATGGATCTTCCAGCAGGACAATGATCCAAAACAAACATCAAAATCAACACAAAAATGGTTCACTGACCACAAAACCAAGGTTCTGCCATGGACATCCCAGTCCCCTGACCTAAACCCCTTAGAACATTTGTGGGGTGAACAGAAGAGGATAGTCCACCAGCATGGACCTCTGAATTTGAAGGATCTGGAGAGATTCTGTATGGAGGAATGTTCTCAGATCCCTTTCCATGTGTTCTCCAACCTCATTAGGCATTATAAGAGAAGACTCAGAGATGTTATCTTGGCAAAGGGAGGTTGCACAAAGTATTGAATAAAATGGTGCCAATAATTATGGCCAATGTGTTTGAGAAAAATATTTATTTAATAATGAGATATTTCCCCTGTTTTAATTGTTTTACTCCAATTAAAAGTAAGATTTTTGTGATTTTTTTTTTGTTGTTTTTTTGTTTTTTTTTAAATGAAAGATTAAAAGGATAAACAGTGCAGATTTTGTTTCACAGCCTTCTTTGCTCATATTTACAAAGGGTGCCAATATTTTTGGCCACCACTGTATTTGGACAGACAGATGAAAACTTTAGCTCGACTACACAAAAATCCACTGTAGCTTGATTATAACTGCATGTAAATGTACTGTGTGATGCCATCTCGAGAAACTCTGGTTTAGGTAATGAAATAAACTTTAGGGTAGAGATCTCTCAACCCACATTACTTTTTGAGCATGTGATGTTTACATAGTCATGGCAAAGAGCATGCAAGAGGACCCCATTTTACTATTTTCTTCTCTTAAATGTGAATCCTTCATTTCGTTTCCTGTTCTGTGAAAAGTCTTGCTCCCACATTTGCCAGAGGTCTGGCTTACATTAACAGTTTGGCATAATGCCCCTTGGGGCGGTTCACACGGCCACGAGAGCCGTCATTGCTCAGATCTCTGCCTGTCTCCGTCCTTATCCACCAATCAAAGCCTCCCAGCCCCCTACAGTCGCACACACCACCTTCCATTTTCCCAACAGAATATTTAGGCTATTGGCCGGAGCATGGAACGTGTGTGTGAGCTGGAAGTTTAGTGTGTAAGCAAGCTGGTTGCTAAGCTGGAATCTTTGAGGAGCATGTACACACTCATGGCTAACCCACCCAGTCATGTTCTGGCTGTATACACTGAGCTCAGGCTAGGATTTCTGGAAAGGCCCAGAGTTTTCTCCTCTAATGTGAGCAGAGCTGGTTAATACAGTCAGATCAGATGAAGGAGACTGTCAGTATGCTTGTATGCACAGTTATAATCGAGCTACAGTGGGTTTTTGCATAGTCAGGCTACAGTCTTCATTTGTTTGTCCGAGTATACATGAATATTTGAAGGATGGATGCCAAATATGCCTTAAGTACATGTTGCACATCACCTGAGCATGTAAACAATTCCGAGGCCAACTATACTCTGATTAACATGCTGAACGAAGCTGAGCTACAATTGCATTATCTCGGTCTGTTAGTCCAACTTCGCAAAAATCGTGTATGATTTCGATCAGACTAAAGGGGCGGTCACACAAGACTTTGAGCATGCATGTGTGAAAACTTTAAGCCCAAAACATACTTACACAAGTACGTGAACGCAGACACATCTAGCTACGCAAGCTGGATTTTGTGAGTAGTTGTGTTCCAAAATGTGTCAGACCAAAACTTTATAAACTCATATCCCAACACAATTTCACGTTGCAATCTCAATGTAGCCACAACGGACGCTATAGCGGACATTAGTGTGAACTGTTTGCTGCTACTGTGAGTTTTCTCTTTCGCATGCAATGTTCACAAACTGTTTATTTTCTTTATTTGTAGTCCTACAGAAACCCTACACCTACCCCTAAACCTAACCCGAACCTTAACCCAACCACAAAATCCAACCCTAAACCTAACCTTAATAACAGCAAATGAGACTCGTGCAAGACTAAGGGGTCTGTCAGCAACTGTCATGGCTTAGCAACAGTTTGAAGAGAATATTGCTGAGCAAGTACGTTAAAGTCAATATATTTATAGCAACTCGCCGACTAATAATAACACATACAGTTTAACAGCACATACTTTTGTAGGTAACTCTATCGCCCCCTTGACTACTGAGGTTTGTTACTGGCAAAGTAATGCAAGAACGCACATTAAGCATGTTCAACAGACCATGTGTTGGCAGAGTGTTGTCCAAGCACTCGCATCTATGTACATGTGCCTTAGAAAGGTATATGATGTATGATGTAATGCTCATTGGAACAAGAACTCAGGGACTTGGGGAACTCTGACTCATAGAGACAGGGATTGACAGAGTTTATAAATTGGGTGGACAGCCGGTTTTATGTCACTCCAGGCAAACAACAGAGCCAGAGACAATGTTTATGGGATGACTTTGTTCCTGTTCAGCTATGAGTGATGTTTGTCCACCAAAAACATCTAATCTTCGAGTTCTCTCTTCCATCATCTGTAAAATCATCTGGTATTTATGATTCCCCACCCAAACAGCAGTTCACACCACAGTAAAGCCATCTATCTTCTCATCCATGCTTAAGTTCACATCACCTCCCATCTCACATGTGTCACAGAGTCTCTTAACAGTTGATCAATGGTTTGGCAGAAAGAGAGGCAGGGTGGCTTTGATCCCACTGTTTTGGGCTTTTTAAATGTTGCCGTGCTTTCCTATGGCCCTAATTGCTTCCATCTCTCTCAGTTGTGGTGCAGGCAACGCTGACTGCAACAGAATGAACGCAGGGAGGGCTGGAAGAAAGGGATGGGTGGGGAAGATTAGGTCACCTAGTTGGGATTTCACAACTAGGTGACCTAATTATTTTTTTTATTTTTTTTTTTATCCTTCACTGTCCGATCTCCAGTGCCTTGACACACTGAGATGGAGCTGAGGGAGTAAAAGAAGGACCCATTCACATTTTAAGAAGATTTCTATGATTCAAAACTTTGAAACCACAAACTTGTGAAATACAATGTGACCCACTGCCAAATCCGGTTTTCTTGTGAAATGCAAGAGAAGTACATCGATTCTCACTTCTATTTCAAAATCTTGCTGAAGAACTTCCTGAGAACCCACGTCCACATACGTGGATGTTGCGTTTTAGCTTCAGAATAGGGTCCGTGTATTTCTTAAGTACTTTTTAAGCCCAGAAATGAAAAACAACAAATTAGGTTTCTTCTTTATTGGAAAACACTGATGAATAGAATAAGCAGATACAAACTGATTTTCTTTTGACTATTTCATTTTCTATTTAAAAAGGAATAAAGAGAAAGGGGGAAATGGCTCAATATTCGTTTTCTTTCATTGTTTAAAAAATTAATTTACGGCTTGAATATTTGATATGCACATGTGAGCGGCACTGAAATGCCCCTTTTATCTGATTGGTGAACCCGTCCCATCTTCTGTACTGCTTTAATCCTATCAACCAGATTAGAGTTGGGATTGCTCTGCAAATTTGTCTAAATTTTCATTAAATATTGTCCCAAACCACCACTAACTGTAAACTATTGTAACACGGTTCAAATGGGCAAGGAGGAGGTGGGAACCGGCTGAACAGTCAAAGTAATATTTTAATTTAAACTTAAACAAAAAGGCACAAAACAAATGCACACACGGCATCTGCGTGTGGCTCTCTCTCTCTCGAACTGCCGTATCCCGCTGCACTAATCCCTCTCCTCGGCTGATTAGCCCAATTGGGGGCTGGGCGTGCTTAGTCATTTTTTTTAGGACAACTTTTTATTTATTTTTGGCATGTTTGTTAGGGGCTAATAGTTACAAATCAAAAAGGGGAATGGAAAAGGCACACAGCAGTCACGCTCGGGCCTCAGGAGGATAAGAGTGAGAAAAAAAGAGACTTTGAAAACACACTGCAGATGGGTTTGCGAAACTGTGTTCTTAAATATCAAATCAAATCACTTTATTGTCACTCAACCAAATACACAAGTGCAACAGTGGGTGAAATTCTTGGGTGCAGTTCCAAGCAACATAGCAGTAATGACAGTGAGGAGACATATACCAATTTACAATAAACATCAGATTTACACAACACAATTTGTATATCTAATATACACATAATTACTCACAACACAATATACAAATAATAATATACAATGTACAGTATACAATACACACAATATAGGATACACATACAATATAGAATACAAAGTATGCAATAAAAATAGTATATATAAAATATACAGTAGGTTGTATTGTGCTGTATTGACATTCAGGCTGTCGGTTGATAGTCAATTGCCAGTGTGTTGTTAAGAGAGAATATAATTTATGACAGTCCAGTGTGAGATTAAAGTGCAGTGCTGATGTATATTGATCATGAGAGATCAAGAGTTCAAAAGTCTGATTGCTTGGGGGAAGAAGCTGTCATGAAGTCGGCTGGTGCGGGTCCTGATGCTGCGATACCGCCTGCCTGATGGTAGCAGTGAGAGCAGCCCATGGCTCGGGTGGCTGGAGTCTCTGATGATCCTCCGAGCTTTTTTCACACACCGCCTGGTATATATGTCCTGGAGGGAGGGAAGCTCACCTCCGATGATGTGTCTAGCAGTTCTCACCACCCTTTGCAGGGCTTTGCGGTTGTGGACGGTGCTATTGCCGTACCAGGCGGAGATGCAGCCAGTCAGGATGCTCTCTACAGTGTTGGTGTAGAACCGTGTGAGGATGCGGTGGTTCATTCCAAACTTCCTCAGCCATCTCAGGAAGAAGAGGCGCTGATGAGCCTTCTTCACAACGGCCTCAGTGTGGACGGACCATGTGAGTTCCTCTGTGATGTGGACACCCAGGAACTTGAAGCTGCTGACTCTCTCCACTGGTGCTCCATTGATGGTGATGGGCCTGTGTGTTGCCACACAGTCATGTGTGTACAGGGAGTATAGGAGTGGGCTGAGAACACAGCCCTGTGGGGCTCCAGTGTTGCGGGTCAGAGATTGGGAGATGTTACTGCCCATTCTAACCACCTGGTGTCTGCTGACAGGAAGTCCAGGATCCAGCTGCACAGCGAGCTGTTTAAGCCCAGAGCCCGGAGTTTCTCATCAAGCTTGGAGGGCACTATGGTGTTGAATGCTGAGCTGTAGTCTACAAACAGCATTCTCACATAAGTGTTCCTTTTTTCCAGGTGGGAGAGAGCAGTGTGTATTGTAGATGCAATGGCATCATCAGTGGAGTGGTTGTTGCGATAAGCAAACTGCAATGGGTCCAGTGATGGAGGCAGTACAGAGCAGATGTAATCTCTGATTAGTCTCTCAAAGCATTTGCTGATGATGGGGGTCAGAGCAACAGGATGCAAGTGATTTTGGATTGCTTTGGTACAGGCACAATGGTGGATGTTTTAAAGCATGTGGGCACTACAGACAAAGAGAGGGAAAGGTTGAAAATGTCTGTAAAACACCAGCCAGTTGGTTCGCGCACGCTCTGATGACGCAGTCCGGAATACCATCTGGACCCGCGGCTTTACAGATATTCACCCGTCGGAAGGATCGGGTTACATCCACTACAGAGACGGAGAGTGAACTAACCTTTGTAGCTTCGGCTGCGAGAGCTCTCTCTCTGTGTTATTTCCCTCGAAATGTGTATAAAAAGTATTTAGCTCATCCGGGAGAGAGGCAGCGGTGTTCACGGTGGAGTTTTTATTCCCTTTAATGTCCGTGATGATATTAATTCCCTGCCACATGCTTCTAGAGTTGGTGGTGTTAAACTGTCCTTCAATCTTGTTCCTGTACTGGTGTTTTGCTGCTCTGATAGTTTTTCGGAGGGCATAACTGGCTTGTTTATGCTCCTCCGCGTTCCTGGAATTAAAAGTGTTAAGTGCCGCGCGAATATCGCTATTAATCCAAGGTTTCTGGTTCGGGTAGATCCGTATTGTTTTGGATGGAACAACATCCTCTACACGCTTTCTGATGAAATACGTTATGCTATCAGCGTAAAGCTCGATGTCGTCATCAGAGGCGGACCGGAACATCTCCCAGTCCGCGTGATCAAAACAGTCTTGTAGCATAGAGTCTGACTGGTCCGACCAGCAGTGGATCGTTCTGAGGGTGGGTGCTTCCTGTTTCAGTTTCTGCCTGTAAGCGGGCAGAAGCAGACGGAAGAGTGGTCCGATTTGCCAAATGGTGGGTGGGGGAGGGATTTGTAGCCATCCCGGAAGGGAGAGTAGCAATGGTCCAAAACTCGGTCCCCTTGTGTGTTAAAACTGATGTGTTGGTGGTATTTTGGTGCGATTGATTTGAGATTGGCTTTGTTAAAGTCCCCGGTCACAATGAACGCGGCCTCAGGGTGCGCGGTTTCCTGCTTGCTTATAATCCCATACAGTTCCTTGAGTGCCCGGTCTGTGTCGGCTTGTGGCGTGATGTACACAGCTGTGATAATGACCGCTGTGAATTCACTCGGTAGCCAGATTGGTCGACACAGAAACATGAGAAATTCCACATCAGGAGAGCAGAAAGACTTGATAGAATGTACGTTCCTCTGATCACACCAGGATTTGTTGATCATAAAACATACACCACCACCTCTGCTTTTACCTGAGAGGTCTTTCGCTCTGTCCGCTCGGTGCACAGAAAACCCTGCAGGTTCGATGGCTGAATCTGGAATCTCAGCAGACATCAAAGTTTCTGTAAGGCAGATAATGCAGCAGTCCCTCATCATTGTCCAGAGACTGAACATTTGCCAGTAGAATACTGGGTAGCGGTGGTTGATTTGCACGACATCTTACTCTGATGAGAACACCGGCTCTGTTTCCCCTTTTCCTTCTGGGCCGGGCTGCCCAGACAAAGGGCTCCACTGGCGTGTTTGTAAACAGCGGGTCGGCATTGAGGAATTTGAAGTCCGGTTTACGGTGTGTAATTGCAGAACCAATGTCCAAAAGTGTTTGTCTGTCGTAGACAATAAGGCAGACAACATCCAAGACAAAAAACATAAGAACTGTAAACAAAACAAACAAAAAACTGCAATGTTGTGTCGGAGCTCGCAACGCAGCAGCCATACTCGGTGCCATCTTGAGTCCAAAAAATATTAACAATACCTTCAACCCAGATGATTTGTACCCACAGGACCAGAAAAAAATCTATAGCAGGGTTATGCACCATTTAGAATTGAATTAATATACTAAATAAATTCCTGAAATTGAGGTTGAGGTATAGAAAACAGGATGAAGAATTTGCAAGTTGAATTTGAATTGAAAGGAATATTCTGGGTTCAATTCAAGTTAAGCTCAGTTGTGAACATTTGTGGCATAATATTGATTACCACAAAAATTTACTTCAACCCGTCCCTCCATTTCTTTAAAAAAGCTCAAATCTAGGTTCCAGTGAGGCACTTACAATGGAAGTGAGTGGGGCCAATCTACAAATGTGAAAATACTCACTATTTCAAAAGTATGGCCACAAGACGTAAATAATATGCATGTTAAAATGATTTTAGTGTTATAAAATCACTTACTAATCTTTTCTGTGTAAAGTTATATCAAATTTTACAATATCATTGCCATGACGATGTAATGTCAACAAACCTTAAAACCCTAAAACAAAAACCTGACAAAGAGGGATGAGTCTAAATACATTTTTGTGGTAATCAGCATTATGCAACAAATGCTGTCGATTGAGCTTAGCTTGTAATGAACCCGGAATATTCCTTTACGAAAGTAGAATTAAAATGGAATGACATTCAAAATTCAACAATTGTATGTTTAGTTTTTAATAATACGTTTTCAGTATAAGATGAAACGTTATCATACACAGAATAGGGGATATTTGCAGAAATATTAGATGATATTAATGATCAATTAATATTATTAATAATTAATTTGCCACCTAAATAAATAAATAAGGTGATGCCACCTAAATACATTTGTGTTAAATTTATTTCACTATATTTAATAAATTATTTTTCATTTTATGGAACTTGTACCATTGTCAAAGAACACTTGAATACCCAGAATGATTTAACCTACTCAATATATTTTACAGTGAGTATATTTATTTATTTGTTTACTTATTTATTTCACATCAAATAATGTGGTGAACAATTTCTGGTGCTGTATGGCTAAATTAAAACCTGTTTGATTGTTGCTTTGTTAATGTTAGTTTAATTTTAATGTTAATGTTAGTTTAATTTATTATGTCTAATTTGTTAAGAAAAAATCCTATCAAGGAATAAATGGGAATAAATAATCAAACTGTATAATGTAATTGTTTGTATGTGTTTGTACAAAATATGTGTTTTTGTGTTGGATGAATGAAATTCCTGTGTTGAGTGACTGTGTCTGAGATTGCAATTTAGTAAATTCCATTTCATGTCATTCCAATTCAACATCAGAAATTCTGATTTTTACCCATCCCTTATATATAGAAACCACATTGAGTGTTTGTAAGTCAAGTAAGTATGATTTTAAGGTCAGAGGTTAAGGGGGAAAGAATTGGAAGGTGAATGAGGTCTGGTCTGCTGTCTAGTCTCTCCCAGCAGGTGAAGATGTTGAATTCCACAGGTGTGCTTTATCTAAGCGCTACTGTTCTCCAGGTGTGTCTTGAACACATGTCTCTTTGATTTGATTTGATGTGAATGGGGGAACAGGGCCTGCATGGCTTTCAGTTTTGATTATCCTTATGTAATTTAAGGACATTATCCTTAAATTACCCCATTAGAACCTCTTGCATGTCATTAAAGATTTAGTTCCCCTAAAAATGCCAATTCTGTCATCATTTATTCACCCTTATGTTGTTCCAAACGCATATGAATTGCTTACATAGAACACATAAGGAACAAAGAAAAAACAAAGAAAGTCATATGGGATATAAAACAACATGAGAATGAGTAAATAATGACAGAATTTGCATTTAAACCCTTTAAATTGTTAAAGCTCTATTCCACAGCTAAACATTAAGATAGAATATGTTGTAAGCTAGAACAGCTGTTTCACTGTCCTTTGGGGAGTGAATGTAACCCTGACCTGCCTTTGGTCAGGGGTGTGTGTAGGTCTTTCCCATTGTGTGAATCTGAGCTAAGGCATTTAGTTTCCTGAGTCTCACAGGGTCTCCAGATGAGCTAATGAGACGCTTACCTGGCGAGTCGGCACGAGACGTGGTTTGGCTTGCTTTACAATGTCAAGTCAAGTCATTTTTATTTGTATAGTGCTTTTCACAGTACACATCATTTCAAAGCAGCTTTACAGGAAATCATGCATTAACAAAAAAATTCAACTGTAATATTTATAAAGTCTTAGAGTGATCATTGTGTAGTTTGATTAAATATGATTATAAATTGTGTATAAATATTAAATAATTAAATAATACTTGTATTTAGAATCCCTGTGAGCAAGCTGAAGGCAACTGTGGCAAGGAACACAAAACTCCATAAGATGTTGGTTAATGGAGAAAAATAGCCTTGGGAGAAACCAGGCTCACTGTGAGGGCCAGTTCCCCTCACACTATTAAATGATAGTCTATGTATTCCATTTCAAGAGTGTAGTCCATCAATAGACAAAGGTGATGCAGGCAGAGATCAATGAGGTGCATCGCAGTTCAACCGGCAGATCATTTCGATGAGGTTCAGTGTGGTCCATCCTGAATCCAAGGTTCAGGCAGTGGCATATGAAGTATCCGATGTCTTACAGCTGGAGTTGGCATCATTTCATCCTCTGAAGTCAAGACTAAAGTGATGTCTGGCTAGCACTGGCTGTAGTTTGTCGTCATCACTCAGCGACACATAGCATTTTGTAATCGTAATGAACTTGACAGAATATAGCATGTCAGAAGGTCACTTCAGTACCATGGAGCTAGACCATTCAATGCTTTGTATGTAGTTAACAGAATTTTACAATTAATACAAAATTTAACAGGCAGCCAATGTAACGACAATAAAATTGGGCTAATATGATCATATTTCTTGGTTGTAGTCAGCACCCTGGCAGCTGCATTTTGAACCAATTGAAGTTTATTTACTGAACTTTCTGGACATCCTCCCAGTAATGCATTACAAAAATCTAGTCTTGAGGTCATGAACGCATTAATTAGTTTTTCGGCATTAGCAACAGAGAGCATGTGTCATAACTAAGCATATTTCTGAGGTGGAAGAATGCTGTTCTACAAACATTGGAAATTTGATTTTCAAAGGACAGATTGGTATCAAATATAACATAAGTTCTTCGCTGTAGAAAACGATGTAACAGTTCATCCATCGAGAGCCAAATTATATTTTAGCGGCTTATTTTTAGAGGTTTTTGGTCCAATAATTAGTACCTCTGTTTTGTCGAAATTGAGTAGAAGGAAATTTCTGGCCATCCAATCTTTGATTTCATTGATACACTGCTAATTTGGAGAATTGTGAATTGTGAAAATTTTCGTTGGGTTTAGAAGAAATATAAAGTTGGGTATCGTCAGCATAACAGTGGAAACTTATTCCATGATTCCTGATAATATCTCCCGGGGGAAGCATGTATA
Organism: Myxocyprinus asiaticus; assembly: GCF_019703515.2. NCBI lineage: Eukaryota > Metazoa > Chordata > Actinopteri > Cypriniformes > Catostomidae > Myxocyprinus > Myxocyprinus asiaticus. The sequence continues at coordinate 13,684,347 of NC_059372.1, read as the reverse complement.
AGGAGAAAAGCAGAGGCCCTAAAACTGATCCCTGTGGCACTCCATACTTAACTTTGGTTTGATTTGACAATTCCTCGTTTATATATACAAAGTGGTAGCGGTCTGATAAATAGGACCTAAACCATGCTAATGCAAGTCCACTAATGCCAACGTAATTCTCCAGCCTATTCAAGAGAATGTCGTGATGTATTTTTTCAAAGGCAGCACTAAGAACTAAAAGCATTAGAAGAGAAATGCAGCCGCAATCAGATGATAAGAGCAAGCCATTTGTAACTCTGATAAGTGCAGTCTCTGTACTGTGATGGGGCCTGAATCCTGACTGAAACTTTTCATATATACCATTTCTCTGTAGAAAATAACATAGTTGGGAGGACACTACCTTTTCTAGTATTTTCGACATAAATGTTAGATTTGAAATCGGTCGGTAATTTGCCAGTTCTCCAGGATCAAGCTGTGGCTTCTTAATAAGTGGTTTGATAACTGCCATTTTAAAGTTTCTTGGTACATGTCCTAAGGATAGTGAGGAGTTAATAAAATTAAGAAGAGGTTCTGAGATTACAGGGAATACGTCTTTTAAGAGCTTAGTTGGTATTGGATCTAACATACTGTAATGATAAGCAGAGATGAAATGAGAAACAATGGATCTAAACGCAGGCTTTTTCAATGGAGATGATGAAGAGGGTGATACAAACTACGTGGAGTAATACAAAGAACCAAATGGTAATACATAAGGAAACAACGATCATAGGAATATAAGAACTGAAAATAAGTGACTGAAACTAGAGGGTACACTGTAAAAAAAAATTCTGTAATTTTACAAGATGTTTACTGTTTATTTTACAGTTTTTTTCCTGTATTTTTAAAGTACAGAAAAATATCAATAAAATTACAGAAATAGACTGTGAATTTACATGTCTAATGTAGAATAACATGGAAAACCTGTAACTGTGAATAACCATAACATTTCCTTTTTTTTTTTTTTTTAGGAAAATCTTGTTTTTTTCTACATAAAAAGACTGTTAAAATACATTCACAAATGTATCATAATTTCACAAATATTTATATTTTATTTAATGTATGAAACTGTTAAATTCTAGTTTAATACTGTAGATACATTTTAAAACAATGTAAAATGCCAGTAAAATACAGTTTTGTATGATTAAAAATGAAATTATTTAGTGTCATTTTACATATACTTACTTTTCTTAGTTATGTAATGCTTAAAATATATATTAATACTGTACATAATTGATTTAATAGTTATACAATTAAATAAAAGTAACGATAAAAGAAATACATCTTGGACGTTACGAGACAAGCCATTTCAGATTTTGGGACACTTTAGAAGTGACTCTAAACGTGTGAACCTTCCAATAAATTTGAACAGCAGCGGCAACGTTCTGGGGGAGGGGTTATCGATAGAAAGCACGGTCGATGGAAAGAACGACAATAAGCTAACGCGGGCAAAATTAGGAGGATTAAATTGGGTCATTGACAGTCTGAATCCAGGTGGTGGAAAGATGTCAAGGTGGACAAACGGACATGGCAAGAGCTACCAGTGTAAATGTGTTTTCTTTCGGATAGTCATCGTGGATGCGAGAACATTCTAAAATTGTTGTTCGACAAGCGAACAATGGCTAATTTCGAGGGAGGAAAAAGGACAATCCACAGTCACAGCCTACACATTGCAGTTGCAAGGCAAGTATATCAAACTCAAGTTTGGTAGCATTAGTGTTCTAATTATTACACTATGACTTTGAACTTACTCCAGTTTGGCAAATGTATTAAATCTGTTTGACCTGTCATATTGCATATAGTTAAGTGTTATCTAACTATGAGGCTATTAAGCTAGCTCTCTCCTCTAATGTTTTTGAGTGGAGAGTCGGCTTATTAGCATAGCTGATGTAGTACGGTTGAGGTGGTGTAACTGTTTTAACTATTTAGCTGCCTACACATTATAGTCAGTGTTTGTTTGTTAATGTAGCAGTGTAAAATTATATTTAATAATTGCTGGACTTGGTCTTTGGGCTCAGTTTGTCACAAAAAGTTATAGATTACTCTTGTATAATCTCCTTTGGCAGCAGAGTACTTCATGTTATCTGTGGACCAAACCATTGTGAATAGCCACATCATTGATGCTGTTGTGTTGATGTTTGCCTCCTACTACTGCCTGAAAATCTCTTACCCAGCAGCCCAAGGAGCAACATTGGAGTTCTTGCAAAGGTAAGAAAGCAGAAGTCAATTTTATACACCAAAATGGATATAGAATAACCTGAAAAATAGTTTCCCCTTTATAATCTAATGCAATCCAATACAAGAGCCCTGCAATAGACCCTACCTATCAGACTATGTCAGAGAGATGTTGGTTAAATTCTGTGGTAATTTTGAAGGCTGCAGTTTGTGCTGGTGTTTAATTGGATTGCATTATATTCAAAGTCTTTCTAATGTTGTCCATCTACATTTTCATATGATTGAAAGACTGGGGCTTTACATGGAGGTTACATGTTACTTCTGTGTTCGCAAAGGCTTCCTCCAGGTGCTCGAGTCCTGCACAGGTCCGGTTTTAAAAACCTGTTCCTCCCCAAACCTGCAGAGACCACACCCAAGCTGTTGACTGCAATTATTTTTTCATTCAGTTCTGGACCTTCTCAAAATTTAAAATTAAAATGAGAAAAAGAGTATATTACAGGAGAGTCCATGTTTCATCACTGAAGTTGTTTGTTGTATTTCATTCGACAGATGCATTTTCAAGATAAATCCCGACAAGGGATTCTGGAGAACACTTCCAGAAAGCAGCTGGCGGTCAGTCCAATGGTTCTTTCTCTGATATCAAAAATTGTGTACTACGAATGGAGGGAGTAAAAAAGAAACATTATTCAGAAGAGAAAACATGTCTACTTTTCCAAAAGACTCACTCTTGCCCACTGCATTCTTGATTTTGAGTATGCGTTAAGTGTTGTCTGATAGTACCACTGATGCATCTACACAAATTCTAATAATATTTTAAATATGTAGTAGGTTCACACTACTGGAAAAAGACTGTTTAATTTTTTTCTTGATGATTTAATTTTTTATTACTTATTTATTCTGATTCCTTAAAAGCCATTTGGCACAGAGTATTTTCATTTGTATAACAAATTGTTAGAAATTGCACACAATTTCAAGTTTTGTAAGCAAGAATGTTGGAAGAGGTGCAACTGTTTTCTGTTCTGGTCTGTTGGACAACAGAATTAAATAAATGTTAAGAACAGGAAGTAAGTGTGTGCTGATTGTTTAAAAGCTGTAATTTAAAGCTACATGTCATCATTCTATAATTTGTCATTCAACCACATTGTTGAATTGGAGGCCAAACATTTTCTGTAGTTTTAAATAAGTGACCATTTCAAATGGTATATAAGAAAGATAATGTAATGCTGCTTTTTCACACGTCGATACCCATTTTAACACAAAATGATTGTAATTATGATCATAATAATTTTTTTAGTGTTTAAATGTTTTTTTAAAAAGTTAAATCAATTAATTTTAAAAATGGGCATACTTTAACATTACATGTAAAATTACATGTAAAAACTCATATTACACTTGATATGATCTAAAATGAATAGAATATTATTGTAATTATAAACTCCATTACCAGTTTTAAAACAGTTTTTTTAAAGATTTTTTTTTTTAGCTATGTAATTTAATTACAGTAAAAATAGATTACATTTACAAGATTTTTTCATCAAATTATATAATAAAACCCAAATAATAACGGCACTCTTTTGTACTTTTAAGGCTGATTATTTGTATTATAGCAGTGTTTGACCATATTTATAGGTAATTTCATTGTTTTTACACAAGTAAATATCCTTCATTAAACATTAAAAAGCTAAAAAAAAATTACAGAAGATCTCAAGTAAAATTAAAGCTGCAAACTATTTTAATTATGGACAATTACTGTATTTTTACGAGTTAGTTATTTTCCGTTATTTCACAGAATTTTTTTGGCACCCCAGTTGCCGGAATATTACCATTTTGTATATATACAAACAGATGACTGATGAGGGAAAAGCTGAGGAAAATGGAGGGTAGGTGAGAGTCATCAACAGGTGCATGCTGGGAAGTGTAGTACATGAACACAGGATAAAACTAAACAGACACTGAAGTGAACTGACTAAGGGGTGACTCCTGGCGCCCAAAGATGGATGGGAAGGCAGGTAGGGACAAACTGATGAGGAAGGATCTGGAGGATGCTCAAGGTGCCAATGGGAAGTTGGCAGATGTTCAGGAGGCCTGGGAGGCGGCCAAAGGGCTGGGACAGGTTCAGGAGGCCTGGGAGTCAGCCTCAGGGCAGGGATTGGGTCAGGAGGCCTGGGAGGCGGCCACAGAGCAGGGGCAGGGTCAGGAGGCCTGGGAGACGGCCACAGAGCAGGGACTGGATCTCCAGGAGGAGGATCCGGAGGCGGAGCCGCTGGAAGAGCAGGAGATTCAGGAGAGGATGGAGTCTCTGGAGGCGAAGTGGACGGAACCGCTGGAGATGGAGTTTCTGGGGGTGAGGGCAGAGCTGTGGAAGACTCTGAGGGCGGAGCCGAGGCCGAGGGAGGCTCAATGAAGGCAGGCGGAACCGAGGGAGGCCCGACGAAGGCAGGCGGAGCCGAGGGAGGCCCGATGAAGACAGGCGGATCCGAGGGAGGCTCGAGGGGCAGGGCCATGGAAGGTGGAGCCATGGAAGGTGGAGCCGTGAGAGGCTCGAGGAGCGGAACTGGAGAACTTGGAGACCGGAGTGTAGCCAAAGGCTTGAAGGACCAGGGTGGAGCCGGTGGCTCGGAGGACCAAGGCAGCACCGGAGGCTCAGAGGAACAAGGTGGAGCTGGGGGATCAGAAGACTGAGTCGGAGCCAGTAGGACTGAGGACCAAGGCGGAGCCGTAGGGATGGAGGTCCCCGATGGAGCCGAAGATTCAGAGAGCCAAGGCATAGCCGGAGGATTGGAAAGCCAAGGTGGAGCCAGGTGACTGACAGACCAAGGCAGAGCTGGAGGGACGAGGACCCCTGGTGGAGGCGATAGGCTTTTTCATACCACTGGCTCCTAAAGATGATTCGCCTATGTTTTCCTCTTTTGTAAGTCGCTTTGGATAAAAGTGTCTGCCAAATGAATAAATGTAAAAAAAAATGTAATGTATAAATGTTCCAGTTTTATTTCTGATTATTTTAATTTTATCAGTAAAGAAATTCATGAAGTCATTACTATTGTGCTGCGACAGAATATCTGGTTCAGTCGATGTTTTATTCCTAACCAATTTACCCTCAGTACTGAATAAACATCTAGGATTGTTATGGTTATTTTCTATGTGTGGCAGCGGGGACGTGGTCAAGTGCCCGTCCGGAGAGAGAGAGAGAGAAAGTGGTAAGGGTGCTTACACCTGAGCTAAATTATGCCTAACACCTGTTTCTAATTCCAATGAGCATGGGGAGAGTGGCATAAAAGCAGCCACACAGCCAGCAGACGGGAGAGAGCCTGGGTCCAGAAAGTTATTATTGTGAAGCTGAAGAGATTATTATTGTGAAGCTAAGAATTTATTATTGTGAAGCTGAAGAGATTAGTGTTTGAAGCTATGAGCGCTGAAGTGTGGCCATTAAAATCCTTACCTGTGAGTAGAGCAACCTGCCTCCCGTGTCCTCCTTATCGACCGCCTTCACACTATGAGTTTGCTAAAATATGCTGACCTGCCTGTCTGTAGCTACAGACACTATCCTTCCATGCACCGTGAAATACCTCTAATTTTGTATTCTTCTACTTGTGCTCCATTTTCTGAGCTGCTCTCTTGAGAGCATGAGTGTGATCATTGTACTATGGTGCGGGGATTTTTTCTTTAATTTTCTTTAATCGAAGGGGGGCGACACTATAAAGAGTGCTAGAGAAGACTGTATTTATATTTCTGTTATTACATCAAGTTCTTCTAGACTTTTTGGCTTACTGATTATGTGAGACAATTCTGGAAGATCATTAGTGAAGCTATCCTTAGTGGTTGAAAGAATAGTTCTACCTGAACGATAGCATGGTGTAGATTGAGTGACATTAGCTGATCACAGCAAACAAGAGATGAGGTAATGATCTGAGATGTCATCGTTCTGTGGTAGAATTTCTAAAGTATCAACATCAACTCCATTTGACAGAATTAAATCTAGCATATGATTATGGCGATGAGTTGGTCCTGTCACATTTTGTCTCACTCCAAGAGAGTTGAGAATATCAATAAATTCTAATCCCAATGTGTCATTTTCATTATCTATGTGAATGTTGAAGTCACCAACAATTAAAGCTCTATCTACATTAACTACTAGATCTGATAGAAAATTTGCAAATTCACCAAGGAAACCAGAGTATGGCCCGGGTGATCTATATATTGTAGCAAGGGCAAAAGATGACAGAGATTTTTTTTTATATCTGACGGTGTCACATTAAGCATTATTAGTTCAAAAAATTTAAACTTATATTCTGTCCTCTGAGTAACACAAAAAACTTCACTGTATATTGTATCAGCACCTCCTCCTCGACCCTTCAGACGAGGCTCATGATTATTACTATAACCTGGGGGAGTAGATTCATTTAAACTAATATATTCATCCAGTTTAAGCAAGGTTTCTATGATCTGTAATAATTTGATTTACAATTAGTGTTTTGGTAGAAAGAGTGTAGTAACCCTACCTTTATATGATGTTTATCTTCATTTTCCTTTTTTCTTTTTTTCAAGTTTGACCTTAATAAAAATTTTTCTAAATGATTTAGTAAGAGTTTTGTGTTTGGTAATTTGTGGAGCAGACACAGTCTCTATATGACATCTAGGTGATACAGTCTCTATGTGTTGTAGTTTATGTAACCTGTGTGACAGCAGATGTTCGGATTTGACAGTTTGTCTGCTTCCTGACCTGGGCCCCAGTTAGTCAAATACTATCGCTATTAAGACTATGAGCAAAATTACTAGAGAGAAGCTGCAGCAGCCTCCCTGGAGGGACGGAGTCTGTCTCTCTTTAGCAGGTCAGGTCTACCCAAAAAACTCTTCCAATTGTCTATAAATCCTATGCTATTCTCCGGACACCACTCAGTCATCCAGCCATTCATTGACACTAATCTACTATAAATCTCGTCACCACGACGAGCAGGGAGAGGGCCAGAGCATATTATAGTGTCTGACATTGTTTTTGCAAGTTCACACACCTCTTTAACATTGTCTTTAGTGATCTCCGACTGGCAAAACCGGACATAGTTAGTGCCAACATGAATAACAATTTTAGAAAATCTACGTTTAGCATTAGCAAGCACTTGTAAATTTGATCTGATGTCAGATGCTCGAGCCCCGGAAATGCATTTAACAATGGTGGTTGGAGTCTCTATTTCCACATTCCTTACAAAAGAATCACCAATTATTAAGGCTCTTTCAACATGATTCCCAGTGGGTGCATCACTGAGTGGGGAGGATCGATTGACAGGAACGGGAGAGTGGTGTCACTTTGCTGAGCGAGTATGCTGCCGAGATGTCACCTAAACGCCCTGCTGCGGGGGCTCTTCAGCCAGAACCAAAGTGTGTGTGTTGCTCGCTGTACTACCCGCATTTGAAACAGTATCTTCTCTTTCTCACTGACCTCCACTAGCGTTCCGATGCGTGAATCTAACTTATTAACCTTCTCCATCAGCCTGACTAATTCTTTACATTTATCACATGTGAATCCCTCATTGCTGATGGAAGAAGCTATAGTAAACATGTGGCATGCAATGCAGGAAGAAATAACATGAGCGTATGCTATGACTTACCGCAATTGTTTGTTGTTGTTGTTGTTGTTATGGTTGTTCTTGAGCAGCGAGGGTTTGAGATCGATGTGGTTCGATGTGGTTCCTAAACAACAGATGTTTAAGATTGATGCAATAATCCATGTAAAACACAGTGGAGAAAATGAATGCATGCAGTCGAGACACGAGATGTAACGTATGGCAGACTCATCTATAGGAAAACAGAAATAAAAGAGTTCCCACAGTCTTTGTGGTGAGTGATCCAGTCCTCCAACTACAACCTCACTGCTCAGGCCTTCACCACCTCCTCTGCTGGAACCAAAACAGATGCCAATTGATGGAGGAAACTGGTTAGTCACAAGCACACATACACACATATATACTGTATGTACTTGGAATAATGCAGTGTATGTATCCACACAGGTGATGGGTCTTCTACAGCAATGACTGAGGCACAGCCTCTGGGAAAGAGTCTAGAGGAAAACGAGAGGGAAAGAGACAATGTGTGTATGTGTCTGCGAGAGATCTGCTTGCTGTCAGACTGAGTATGTCTCCGAAGGTCACATGATAATGCAGACACTCTGACCAAATCAATCTGAACAATGTCCATGTGAATGAAAAGAAGAGGGAGGAAAAGAGAGAGTGTGTGGGCATACTTGGCTATACTGCCCTATAAAGCTAAAACACAGTAAATACAAGTCAAGTCATTTTTATTTATTTGGTGTGCTTTATCTAAGCGCTAATGTTCTCCAGGTGTGTCCTGAACAAGTCTCTTCGATTTGAATAAAGGAGGGTTGCCATAAGGATGAGGTGAATGAGGGAACAGGGCCTGCATGGCTTTCAGTTTTAAAATAGATTGCTACATTATCCTTAAATTACCCCATTAGAACCTCTTGCATGTCATTAAAGATTTAGTTCCCCTAAAAATGCCAATTCTGTCATCATTTATTCATCCTCATGTTGTTCCAAAGGCATATGAATTGCTTACATAGAACACATAAGGAACAAAGAAAAACAAAGAAAGTCATATGGGATATGGAACAACATGAGAGTGAGAAAATGATGACAGAATTTACATTTAAACCCTTTAAATTGTTAAAGCTCTATTCCACAGCTAAACATTAAGATAGAATATGTTGTAAGCCAGAACAACTGTTTCACTGTCCTTTGGGGAGTGAATGTAACCCCAACCTGCCTTTGGTCAGGGGTGTGTGTAGGTCTTTCCCATTGTGTGAATCTGAGCTAAGGCATTTAGTTACCTGAGTCTCACAGGGTCTCCAGATGAGCTAATGAGATGCTTACCTGGGGAATCGGCATGAGACATGGTTTGGCTCGCTTTTCAATGTCAAGTAAAGTCATTTTTATTTGTAAGGTGCTTTTCACAACACACATCATTTCAAAGCAGCTTTACAGGAAATCATGCATTAACAAAAAAAAATGTAACTGTAATATCTATAAAGTCTTAGAGTTATCATTGTGTAGTTTCACATATTTTGCATGAACTGTAAGATTAATGACTAATGTCTTTGAAGTCCATCCTGGATTAACTGCAGAAGTTCACATAGATGCATTGTCCTTTTTTAGTTGGCTGATGAAGGTTTTTGTTGGCAATTAAATGATAGTCTATGTATTCCATTTCAAGAGTGTAGTCCATCAGTAGACAAAGGTGATGCAGGCAGAGATCAATGAGGTGCATCACAGTTCAACCGGCAGGTCATTTCAGTAAGGTTCGGTGGGGTCCATCCTAAGTCCAAGGTTCAGGCAGTGGCATATGAAGTATCCGATGTCTTACAGTTGGAGTTGGCATCAGTTCATCCTCTGAAGTCAAAAGACTAAAGTGATGTCTGGCTAGCACCGGCTGTAGTTTGTCATCATCACTCAGCGACACGTAGCAGTGAAGTCCGACACCAAGCAAGAACGGAGCTGGATCTGGCCGGCTCTGGTAACCTTGGGATATGAATCACAACATTGAAGCTAAAAAAAGTATTTTTGTGGCTTTTAAAGTTGCCAGATGTTGATTATAAAATAGTCTTACTCTATTTTCTCTGAATCTGGGCACATTTGATTTTCACTCATAACTCAATTTTGAGTTATGTGTAGTTACTGTGTTCCCTATCTGTCACTCACTCGATGTTGTATCGATGTAGTGACACTAGGGGTCACCCTTGGGAGCCCCAAACACCTCTGCTTTTTTGAAAAAAGGCCAATGAGAATTGGTGAGTGGAATTTGCATGCCACTCCCCCGGACATATGGGTATAAAAGGAGCTGGTATGCAACCACTCATTCAGATTTTCTCTTCGGAGCCGAGCGGTTCTATTCATTGAAGCTGAATTCATCCACGAAGTTCATTCACCTCATCTGCTGGATTCTACGGCGCATTTCAGTGGCTTCTCCCCCTCTGCACCCGTGGAATGCAGAGAACGCCCCTGGGCACTTCGGCAGAACAACTAAAAGAGTATATTCTAAAAAGAGTATATTTTCTTTCTAAAAGAGCGGCACACACGGAACGTCTTTTTAAAGATGCCTTTCCGTTTGTGTGTTATTCCTGGTTGCGGTCGTTATCTCTCCGCTTCTGACAGCCACGATCGCTGTCTTACGTGTCTGGGCACTGCCCACGCAGAGACATCGTTCGTGGATGGGTCTTGTCCTCATTGCGAGAACATGACCATGGCAACGTTGTGGTCGCGGCTTGGTCCATCTACCTACGGATATGAGGCCATGCCGGTTAGCACTGGGGGCGATTTGGGGACCTCAATGGGACCACCTCCGCTGGGTATCCCCCCATGGACCTCCCATTCCCCAGCACGCTCGCTTGCCCCAGTCGGGCGCTCGGACGAGATCGCCGGCTCGTCTCAGGGCGAGTTCGACCTCTCGTTCAGAGCCCGGTAAGAAGACGAGTTATCAAGCGCAGCATCGGAGAGGGGGCTCGTCCAGTCGGACGCAGAGGCTTCGACTGGGCTTCCTCCTTCAGGAATGGTCGCCCAGTCCCAGGCTGACACGGAAATGATGGACATGCTTTCCCAGTCACGATGACAGCGCGCCTCACGAACGAGCGTGCACAGTCGGTGCTGAACTGTCTGAAGGCGTTCAGACGAAGGACAGCAGTTCCACTGAAACTTTTTCAGAGGCTCCTGGGGCATATGGCATCCTCAGCGGCGGCAACACCGCTCGGGTTGATGCATATGAGACTGCTTCAGCACTGGCTTCAGACTCAAGTCCCAAGATGGGCATGGCACCGTGGGACACATCACGTGACCATCACGCCGATCTGTCGCCGCCTCTTCAGCCCTTGGACCGACCTTGCATTTCTACGGGCAGGAGTTCCCCTAGAGCAGGTCTCCAGGCACGTTGCAGTTACAACAGACGCCTCCAAGACGGGCTGGGGCACACAGCCGCCGGCTCCTGGACTGGCCCGCGGCTGCATTGGCACATCAACTGCTTAGAGTTGTTGGCAGTACTGCTCGCCCTGCGGAGGTTTCGTCCGTTGATCCAGGGCAAGAACGTGTTGGTCCGGATGGACAACACAGTGACGGTAGCGTACATCAACCATCAAGGTGGTCTACGCTTCTGTTGCATGTCACAACTCACCCACCGTCTCCTCCTCTGGAGTCAGCAGCGCCTCAAGTCGCTATGAGCCACTCACATCCGCGGTGTCTTCCCCTTGGGAGGGACACCCCCCGACACAGACACTTATGGTTCCCAGTCAGTTAACAAATTCCACTCTTTTTGGGGAGAAAAGAGAGGGAAATTGGCCTTGGCTGGGCTAACCTGTCCCTATAGTTGGGCAGTCGACTTGTTCCTGATGGACCTTCCGACGCTCATAAGAGCGTTGGGGGAGGTTATGTGACAGCCTGGTGTGCTGGCTACGAGGCACACAGCGGTCTGCCGTCACACACCGCCAGTTCACGTAACACAGTTCAGCTAGTTGTGGCATTCTGTATAGGGACCCCTAGTGTTACTACATCGACACAACGTCGAGTGAGTGACAGATAGGGAACATCCTGGTTACTTTCGTAACCTCCATTCCCTGATGGAGGGAATGAGATGTTGTGTCCCTCTTGCCACAACATTGAACTACCCGCTGAAATGGCCAGGACCTGGTCTCGGCTCCTCAGCACAAAACCTGAATGAGTGGTTGCATACCAGCTCCTTTTATACCCGTATGTCCGGGGGAGTGGCATGCAAATTCCACTCTTTGCAGGGCAATATAGCTTGGGAACAAATCTGTCCCCAAAAACTAAATCTGACCTCCCTTGGGGACATTTGGGAACATTTTGATTTGGAAAAACAATACATAAAACACTGTTGATCTTGTTTTTAATTCTAAAATAGTTTTCTGTTATGTGTATGTGTAGGGTTTGGTTGAGGGTTAGTCTTTAGTAATTTTTATTAGCTTTATTGAAAAACATTAGAAGTGTATTGTATGTCCAAATGTTTGTGTGTGACTTATTGTCACATATTCCCTGTTTTTTGTATTGACTTTTATGTTGAAATTCTTGTTTAGTTCCTGTTTCCTGTTAGTTTGTAGTCCTTTTGTAGTTTCATTTTATGATTGGTTTTCCCCTGATTGTTTCCACAGGTGCTCCTCGTTTCCTTGTTTGCCCCTATGTATTTAAGCCCTTGTTTTCCCTGTTTCCTTGGTCAGTCTTCACATGTATTGTCATGTTCTGTACCTGGTTCCCTGTGTTTTGTTTTCATTTTATTCTGAGTTACCGTGTTCATCTTTTTTTTTTTACATTAAAAGCTGCATTTAGATCCTCATGCCTCATCTGCCTTGTTACAGAAAAACTGACCAAAGAATGGATCTAGCAGCCGTCAGAATTCTGCTCCTTCAACAAGGGGACTGTCCAGTTGAGGATCACATCCATGAGTTTTTAGAGCTGGCAAATGTAGTGCACTATCCAGACTGCTCTCTGGTGGTTTTCTTCCAACCCGGTCTGAATAGTGCACTGAAGGAACTGATGCCTCCGGAGTCTCTGCCCATGGTCACAACCACTGAGGTTGTTCCCGAGTCTCTGCCCATGCCCACGACTACAGAGGTCATTCCCAAGTCTCTTCCCATGTTCACGACCACGGAGGTAGTTTCCAAGTCTCTGCCCATGCCCACGACCACAGAGGTCATTCCCGAGTCTCTTCCCATGTTTGCGACCATGGAGGTCGTTTCCCATTCATCCAGGACTCTTTGTCTTGAGCCTTCCATTGCTCTGCTTTCCACTGCCCCTGTCTCGAAGCCCTCCATGGCCCCCATCCCAGAGCCAGCGTTGTTCACCGAGCGTCCAGTGAAGATCAGCCAGTGGCATCAGTTCCCTCAGTGCAGTATTCAGACCGGCCCGGAATAAAACCACCAGAGAGCGGTCTGGATAGTGCACTACATTTGCCAGCTCTAAAAACTGGAATGAAGAACACCTGTGGAAACAATCAGGGGAAAACCAATCATAAAATGAAACTACAAAAGGACTACAAACTAACAGGAAACGGGAACTAAACAAGAATTTCAACATAAAAGTCAATACAAAAAACAGGGAATATGTGACACTTATAACGAGTGCATAAATGTAGGTTGAGTGTCTGTTTTAAGACCAGTTCACAACTTTAAGGAAGGTTGAGATAATGACTTCTAAAATGTTCACATCCCTTGGAGGATGTCCAGGCCTAATGTAATGAGGCATTGCTTGCATTTCTGAGCAATGAAACCGAATCCTAGGACATTCCCTGTGCTCATAGCAGTGTCTTGGGAAACTGTTGCTTTTACATTTATGACAAATTTTGTCCATAACATTAATAAGTTCTCCTCCCTACCACAAGAATAACTAAATTTCATCAGAGATGACAGAAAACAGACATAGTTCCTTGACATAGTTTTTCAAATTGTGTGATAAAGTCTTATATATAATGAATGACATGACAAAACTTTTAGCTCCAGTTGATGCAAGAGACAAGAGTACCCTCATGTTGTTTCAAACCTCTATGACTTTCTTTCTGCCTTGGAATACACAAAAGGAATAGAAGAAGATGAACAACATGAGGGTGAGTAATTTTTGACAGAATTTTCATTTTAGGTGAACTATCCCTTCAAGCAGAAACATTTAGGGCAGTTATGACTAGGCCCATACAGAATCTGTGCATGAAAAACTCCACAGAAAGCTATACAGATTTCCACAGAATCAGAACACCCGTCATTCACAAAGTTCTACACATACCCAGCACCTTGCATTTACTTTTATTACATTTTATAGGCCACTTTGATTATGTTTTAAACTTTCAACTCTCAGCTTGTTTCACACTTTTTTCCATATTGAAATTAATTCCACAGATTTGTCTCCAAAATCAGCACCGAAAATGCTGTAAAAACTGTCTGAAATGTAAAAATGTGCTTTTCCAGACCTGGAAAAGTCATGAAAGTTAACTAAATCTTCACTCGAAAATATTTCCTCACCTAAATGTTGTTGTTGTTTGGAGCTTATGTCGATTTGTGAGTCGGTTCTTTACAGTAATGTGGTTGAAATGGTTCTAAAATCTGATTGATTCATTTATGAATCAGTCTGAATCAAAATTATTTTTCATTGGTCAAAAGGGTTGGGAAGCCTGACTAGTAATGTATGAAAATGTATGTGGAGTGCAAACCTACATTCTTTCTGTGTAATGGAAACTAATACTGATCTCTATTGAAATATATTGTGACCACAGTGTGTCATGGTGAGTTGTGTGTGTATTTGTGCAGTTAGGGGTCATAGTGCACCAAATTTGTTTTTGTGGGGAGGACAGTGAGAGGTCAAAGTGTTACTGTGGGAACAGACCCTAGATGTTATCATAGGTGCATAGGTGCTCTGGTAGGGTCACATGCTCAAGCATGTCAGAAACTCACAAATGTATGTGTCTGTGCTCTCACACAGAAACATGCAAACTGACATGCGCCAGACTCTGATGAAAAAGTGCAGAAAGGGATAGAGGAAATATGTTGAGAGACACAGTCTTCCTCTCTGTCTTTCTCAGTATCCCCCTCCTCCTCCTATGTCTGTTTTCTCTCTAATGTCTGCAGTCAGTGTGTAATGTTTTGGGAAAATCCATAGATAAACATAGGTGCTCTATAATTGAGGGTTAAAATGCAACACTGCTAAATGTCTTTCCTCAACTTCATTGCTTTTACAAACTAACATTCAATTACCAAACTCTGAACATTAGATATGTGTTATATCATGACACTGCTGGAAAAGAAACCACTTGGCCAAGCTGGTTCTTCACTGGTTTAGCTGAGAGGTCAGCTAGAAAGTGCTTAAAGCCTCTCTAAAACCAGCCAACTGACCAGCCTGACTAGGCTAGGAGACCAGCAAAGACTGTCCAACAAGCTTAAGCTGGTTTTAGCTATTTTATTCAATAGGATCTTTCCATATGAAATGCAGAAAGCGAACCTGTCATTGGATGATAAAAACAATACGTTATAAATAAGTAAGACTATTCCAGACACATTCTATAACTGTGTTCCCTGTAGGTTTATCATTTAAACTCAGGATTCTGGTAAAACATGATATTTGTACCTGTTTTGACCCAAGAGGAGAGTTCCTAAGACTGATGACCCCAATAGGACCATATCACAATTTGACAGAGTCTCAAAGAATGTGATCTAGATTAAGTGAAGTGGACATGTAGTCAACGTCGCTGACACTTGCCAAAGATAAATGGTCGAACACAAGCTTTTTGTGCTTATCTTATCCTGAAGGGCCATTCAACATGTCTGGGTGACCAAGGTTACGCAATGAATACTTCACATATCACTGGAGTTCTTAAGGGAAGTTCTGTTTCCATTTCAATATGTTAAAGTAATGTTCCAGCCTTCCAATCAGTGGCGGCGGTAGAGCGAGGCTTACCGGGGCTATAGCCCCATCAGAAATTTTGCGTAGCACCGGCACAGCCTCCCACAAAGATTTCCTAAAGATGTTCATTTTTTTACTCTCACTTTCACTTTCATTAATCATTTTTAAATAAATCATTAAAAACCTGAAAAATATTAATGATTAAAATGTGAGTGCATATGCATAAAACAAACTCTATAGTCTTGATTATATTTGTTAGGGGGGAGGAGTCAATTAGGCTATGAACTCAGGTAAAGGTGTGCATTAGCGATCATGAAGTTGATCATCAACATCGATCACAATGGAACGCTATCTAATATGAAGCAAAAGACCACAGACTTCATACACACCTAAAGTAGTTAATAGTTAACAGTAAATAGTTTAGAGGAGGACATTTACACAAGTCAACAGCCTCCGTTTGAACCCTGATGTTCAGGAAGAGAGGGAGTGAATACTTACAGTACCAACAACTATAGGATATGTAGCACAAATTTTATCTCTGGTAGGTGAACAACATTTTTGTCGAAGTTTTCTAGGAAGAGTCTAGCTGGCTAGTTGAGTCAAAGTATTTTTTACGTGCTCTAAAAGTGACCTTATAGATCACTCCCAGTATAAAAAATGAAGCTGCAGGTCACGTGCTTGCAGCGTTATCGACTTTATTGATTATAATGGGAGTGACCAAATATTCCATTCCTTTCTGCTAAGGAAAAAATTATAAGCATCTAAACTACGATATGCTTTAATCTATTTTACAAGCTGAGTGGTACAGTCGGCTTGGAACTGACAGAAGTACAGTCGGGACACCTTTTGTCCTGATTATCAGTCTTAGCTTAAATGTTTTACAAAACTGACATAGCTGTGCTTCGTGTTCTTCTGTTGTGAGAAGCAAGCAATGCGTAATGAAAGAATCGTTCATTTCCACAGTCAAAATCAGCTGTAGTTTTTCTGCACTTCTCCCAGCCTGTGCAAAACTTTCCCCCTTGTCTTTTTTAGGAGCTATGCTGTATCTTAAAAATGCTAGATGGCTGAAACTGCATGATGTTTAGATACAAACTTATAACTGCAGTTTATGCATTCATTACACAATTTATTATCTTATTAGCACCCCCTGAACCATTAAGCCCCCCCTTAGCACCCACAACAAAAAAAATCCTGGAGCCGCCACTGAGCTCAATTGACAGCATAGTGTGGCATAATGTTGATTATCACAAAAATTATTTAGACTCGTCCCTTGTTTTGTTTTTTTAAACAAAGAAAAAAATGCTTACGTATTGGTTACAGTATGGCTCGTAATACATTAAAATGCACACTGTTTCAAAAGTATAGCCACAAGACGTAACATTATAAAAGTTAACATGATTTTAGTGTGATTAAATCAACAAAGTTGTAATATTGGATATAACTTTACACAGATAAAGTTAGTGAGCAATTTTATGACACTAAAATCATTTTAATATGTATCAAATCAAGTCATTTTTATTTGTATAGCGCTTTTCAGAACACGCATTGTTTCAAAGCAGCTTTACAGAAAATCATGCATTAATAAAAAATGTAACTGTAATATCTATACAGTCTTAGTCATCATTGTGTAGTTTGATTAAATATGATTGTAAATTGTGTATAAAAATAAATAAATAATAATTGTATTTAGAACCCTGTGAGCAAGCTGAAGGCGACTGGGGCAAGGAACACAAAACTCCATTAAATGTTGGGTAATGGAGAAAAATAACCTTGGGAGAAACCAGGCTCACTGTGGGGGCCAGTTCCCCTCTGGCTAAACAACATGAATATAATGCCAATATTAGTTATTTGTGTGCAGTGCAAGTCATGGTTTAAAATTAGTAAACTAAGTAAGCGTTAAGGTCCAGTGTTTAAACAAAGATTTTGTATGAACTGTAAGATTAATGACTAATGTCTTTGAAGTCCATCCTGGATTAACTTCAGAAGTTCACATAGATGCATTTTCCTTTGTTAGTTGGCTGATCACGGCTTTTGTTGGCCATTAATTGATAGTCTATGTATTCCATTTCAGGAGTGTAGTCCATCATTAGACCAAGGTGATGCAGGCAGAGATCAGTGAGGTGCATCGCAGTTCAACCGGCCGGTCATTTCGGTGAGGTCTATGGCCTAAGTCCAAGGTTCAGGCAGTGGCATATGAAGTATCCCATGTCTTATGGTTGGAGTTGGCATCAGTTCATCAGTTCATCCTCTGAAGTCCATCATAATAAATAATACAGTATCAGTAATCTAGTATCATTTTTACGTCTTGTGGCTACACTTTTTTTTTTTTATATCCCCTTTTCTCCCAATTTGGAATGCCCAATTCCCACTACTTAGTAGGTCCTCGCGGTGGCGTGGTTACTCACCTCAATCCGGGTGGTGGAGGACAAGTCTCAGTTGCCTCCGCTTCTGAGACGGTCAATCTGTGCATTTTATCACGTGGCTCACTGTGCATGACACCGCAGAGACTCACAGCATGTGCAGGCTCATGCTACTCTCTGCGATCCACACACAACTTACCATACGCCCCATTGAGAGTGAGAACCACTAATTGCGAGGAGGTTACCCTATGTGACTCTACCCTCCCTAGCAACCGGGCCAATTGGGTTGCTTAGGAGACCTGGCTGGAGTCACTCAGCACACCCTGGATTCAAACTGGTGACTCCAGGGGTGGTAGTCTAAACTTAGTCTTACTTAGTCCATATATACAGGTGCATCTCAATAAATTAGAATGTCGTGGAAAAGTTCATTTATTTCAGTAATTCAACTCAAATTGTGAAACTCGTGTATTAAATAAATTCAATACACACAGACTGAGGTAGTTTAAGTCTTTGGTTCTTTTAATTGTGATGATTTTGGCTCACATTTAACAAAAACCCACCAATCTCAAAAAATTAGAATACATCATAAGACCAATAAAAAAAAACATTTTTAGTGAATTGTTGGCCTTCTGGAAAGTATGTTCATTTACTGTATATGTACTCAATACTTGGTAGGGGCTCCTTTTGCTTTAATTACTGCCTCAATTCGGCGTGGCATGGAGGTGATCAGTTTGTGGCACTGCTGAGGTGGTATGGAAGCCCAGGTTTCTTTGACAGTGGCCTTCAGCTCATCTGCATTTTTTGGTCTCTTGTTTCTCATTTTCCTCTTGACAATACCCCATAGATTCTCTATGGGGTTCAGGTCTGGTGAGTTTGCTGGCCAGTCAAGCACACCAACACCATGGTCATTTAACCAACTTTTGGTGCTTTTGGCAGTGTGGGCAGGTGCCAAATCCTGCTGGAAAATGAAATCAGCATCTTTAAAAAGCTGGTCAGCAGAAGGAAGCATGAAGTGCTCCAAAATGTCTTGGTAAACGGGTGCAGTGACTTTGGTTTTCAAAAAACACAATGGACCTACACCAGCAGATGACATTACACACCAAATCATCACAGACTGTGGAAACTTAACACTGGACTTCAAGCAACTTGGGCTATGAGCTTCTCCACCCTTCCTCCAGACTCTAGGACCTTGGTTTCTAAATGAAATACAAAACTTGCTCTCATCTGAAAAGAGGACTTTGGAACACTGGGCAACAGTCCAGTTCTTCTTCTCCTTAGCCCAGGTAAGACGCCTCTGACGTTGTCTGTGTTTCAGGAGTGGCTTAACAAGAGGAATATGACAACTGTGGTCAAATTCCTTGACATGTCTGTGTGTGGTGGCTCTTGATGCCTTGACCCCAGCCTCAGTCCATTCCTTGTGAAGTTCACCCAAATTCTTGAATCGATTTTGCTGGACAATCATAAGGCTGCGGTTCTCTCGGTTGGTTGTGCATCTTTTTCTTCAACACTTTTTCCTTCCACTCAACTTTCTGTTAACATGCTTGGATACAGCACTCTGTGAACAGCCAGCTTCTTTGGCAATGAATGTTTGTGGCTTACCCTCCTTGTGAAGGGTGTCAATGATTGTCTTCTGGACAACTGTCAGATCAGCAGTCTTCCCCATGATTGTGTAGCCTGGTGAACCAAACTGAGAGACCATTTTGAAGGCTCAGGAAACCTTTGCAGGTGTTTTGAGTTGATTAGCTGATTGGCATGTCACCATATTCTAATTTTTTGAGATAGTGAATTGGTGGGTTTTTGTTAAATGTAAGCCAAAATCATCACAATTAAAATAACCAAAGACTTAAACTACTTCAGTCTGTGTGCATTGAATTTATTTAATACACGAGTTTCACAATTTGAGTTGAATTACTGAAATAAATGAACTTTTCCACGACATTCTAATTTATTGAGATACACCTGTATATATAAAAATTAATAATATATATATATATATATATATATATATATATATATATATATATATATATATATATATATATATATTTATTAATTTTTTTCTGAATGCCAGCAGCATTAAATAGTTTTTAGAGTCTACCCATTTGTGGCTTTCACCAGTAAGATTGACTGCAGTGATTCTAAGGAAAGACAATTATATTTACAAAGCCAGTTCCTAAACCCCAAAGCACAGTTTAACCACCACACTGGTTTGGCCCCATATGAAAATACCACAGCATTCAATGTTAACAAGCACGATTGGCACAGATCAGTCATTCAGAGTTTATGTGAGAATTTGTATGTATTGTTAGGTGTAGATTTGTTAGTTGCAGCAATTCTGGAAATCCCTATCTCCAAGAAATGCTCTGGGATTTTTAATAGTCAGATTAAAACAGAGAGTCATTAACTCTGGTTTCGCATGAAGTTTCCTTTTCGATTATAGCTTCAATGTGATATTTATTCTGGAATATAGAATAATTATTAATTTGTCATTGGGAGTAAATGCAGGCAGAATGCAAAATGCTACTGACCCATGTCTGATATTTGATATAATGCTTTAAATATTTCCTCACTTTACCACAGAAACTCTACATTGAGGAACACTATTGGTTTATAGTGTAATAAGCACTAAACATAAAGTTTTACTTGAAAAAGAACATTCATTAAAATTTTGCATGTGCCATTACCTTCTGTGTAAATCAATTTAATGCTGCAAACATTTCAATCAACATTCCTCAAATATCATTGTGTGATTCTGAAGCCTTTTCTTGTAGCTATTTAAAATTAATAAGTAGTTACATTTCATTATTAGAATTCCTCAGGACATTGTCTTTGAGGTCTGTTCCTCCAACAGCATTGATTTCCAGACATCTAGTCCAGCCAGAGAGCACCCATGCTGGGTCGAGACAGTGAGCCAATCCTCCCTCATTATCCCAGCATGAGTTTCTAGAGCCATTAAGACTGTTTAGGCCCATCACCTCCTATGTCCAAGTTACAATAATGGCTTTTTGTCTATTCAGCCCCCTCTGTTTCTCACTCCCTCCATTTCTAAAGATGCTACAGAAGAAGTCCTTGAAGATTTGATTATGACTGGAAGAATGAGTCACCTGAATTGTTATTTTTGAACCCAGGTGCACAGTTGAATTATAGCCTAAAACAAAGAAAATCTATGATTGGATGTGTGCCCTGTTTTTCTTCAAGGCAAATTTGAGACCCTTTTAAAAACCTTTGACTTACCTGTTAACAGTGAGTAAGCAGCCATTAAAAAGGAACCTATGACCCCTCACTCCCCTTGAAACCTCTCATCATGAAGGACTCGTTTGTGTGGGTGTGTTGACATTCTCATTGGGGTCTTGAGAAGGGTATGGGTACACTACAAGTTGCCCTAAGCATAAAATTAACTTAATGACCCACTATATGCCTTCATTCGAGCCCTGTAAGCAGGCTAAACAAGGATGTACTGTATATATGTGTGCGTGTGTGTGTGTGTGTGTGTGTGTGTGTGTGTGTGTGTGGGCGGGTTTGGGTGGATTACGAGGATTATTTTTTAGGTTACAAACTGGTGATTACATGGGTATTATGCTATAAATGTGGTTTATGAGGACATTTCTAGTGTCCCCATAATTCAAATCACATTTAAAACATACTAAATTATGTTTTTTTTTTTTTTTAAATGTACAAATGCAGAAAGTTTTTTGTGAGGGTTAGGTTCAGGGGTAGGGTTAGGGGATAGAATCTATAGTTTGTACAGTATAAAAATCATTATGTCTATGGAGAGTCCTCATAAGGATAGCCGCACCAATGTGTGTGTGTGTGTGTGTTCTGCTCATCATCTACAATTATACAGTGTATATCCTCTACCGTTTAATTTCTCTACAATATCCTTAACCAATTATGTTAAACAATTTTGACCATGGCAAATATCATGTGATGGGTTTCTTTGTACAGGCCAAACAATGCCAGCTGCATTTTTTACAACTTACCCACTCATTTCCTTCTTCTGAGGCAGCTAACGAAGTAGAGATTCATACAGAAAATTCATTTGACATGGTTTCGTAACATCAGACTCCACCTGCCATTACTGACTGTGTGAGAATGGCACTTTCTCACATTAAAACTCTTGTAAATGGAGGATCCATAGATTAAGTGTGGACTGTTCAGGCTTTGTGCCACCTCAGCTGTTGATGAAAATGGGTGGGAAGGGAATGAGAGAGACTGTCTATTTCCCTAGTCATAACACAGCCAACACTACAGCCCTTAACACTTCCAGGCCAATCAAGTCCAATTATGGTAGCCTGACTTGGTATATGGCAGGCTGTTTTGATTGGTTCTGTTGTCATTATCAATAATTAGTGGGGAATTTGTGAGGCGAATGCTGATATTGTGATACTGAGATATCCAATAACTGACCTCAAGATTTAGAGCTAAAACAATGATTTAGAGATAAACACATTTCAAATGTGATTGTAAGAGAAAGGGAATACATTGATAACCCAAACTATTAAAGCTTGAATTTGACTCATGAATGATATTGACATGAATGATTCCCTACATCCATTATGTGAGTATGCAAGCACCAAGAACACCTTAGCAACTGCAAGCACCACTCATATTTTGTTCAGAAAATGTACAAATCGAGTTAACTTGGAGGTTTCCTTATCTTATCTTTACTTCTCAATTTAACACCACACATGCCAAGTCTCTCAGCTATAACAGCAAAATCCCAATAGACTTTGCCTCTGATGATGCGTGCCAAGAATCCACCCCTCTACTCAGGAGTTGGGTTTCCTTTATTTAGGAGGAGCAGAACATGGGCCTTAGATGACTTGGACACTCGTTGTACCTGTGGAAGGTCAATAACTAATCATGAACAAACTCTAGCATCCCATTCCAGCTAAGATTACCACTTGAGAATTTATGGTGGCTAAGAGCTGTTCCTGTCCCACCCTCTGTGCTGGATCCTGTGTAGGCGAGATTGGATTGCAATTGAAATGGTTTTATCAGTTCCCCTGGAAGCCTGCCAGCATGGGAGTAGCGTAAATCTGCAGCGATTTGAGCCTTTCCTCTGAAGGTCTGGTTTGGGAGAGCTAGATAAATGAGGACCCTGGGCAGACTTGCACCATGAAATCCCTCTGTTGAGACGAATTGGAAGGAGAGACACATCTCACTGAATGGCACAGGGTCGATGTTCGAACATCCTGCCACACTCAGAAAATAAAAACGTTGAATAAACTTAAAGGGATAGTTCACCCCAAAATGAAAATTCTGTCATCATTTACTCGTCCTCATACTATTTCAACACAAAAGGAGCCATTAGGCAGAATGTTAGGGACTGAAACATTAAATATTAAACACAAAAATTATGTAATTATGTTAGCTTGACCAAGCCAACATACTGATAAACAGACTTGGTTTAGGGTTTTTCTAAAATTTAGTATTTAGCACAGATCTTCAGACTGTTCTGACTTAGTGTGCTGCCTTTTCTAGCTGACTAGACTTACACTTTTCCCATAGCAGGCAATCAAAGTCCTATAGATTTACTTTGACAGAATGTTCAAACCTTGAAAACATTCAAATGTAAACAAACTCAAACAAGGCTTTTAATCAACTTTATGTTGCTCTAACTGTCTGTCTATCTATCTGTCTGAAGGTTTTTCTGACTATCTTTGTGATGGTCTGCCTGACTATGTGACAGTCTGACTATCTATTTAGTAGCTTCAGATAAGGCTTTGTTAAGCTAACCTCAAAGTTTGTCTTGACAAACTAGTTCACAATTTGTATTCATGATGCAGTGCATGCTGAAAACGGACATATAATGTAGTCTACATATAATAAAAACTATTCATGTAGGCTAGTCTCAACACAAATGGATTAAGTAAGTTTCAGTGCAGGCATGCACAGGTGACGGCCATTGTAATACGAAGGAGAAAAATTTGTTTGGACGGCTGTTGGTACGATATCCTAAATCTCCTCTTCCATGATGGCAGTAAATCACAGTCATGGAGAGTGATAGTGCGTTGACCTTAAATTCCAGCCGTGCCTGTTAGAATCCCCCACTCTGTGCCCTGCTATGGTTTACAGCTTCTCTAGGAAGCATTACAAGGCAAATAACAGTACATGAAAAACTAAGGAACCAATCATGATGAGGTCTCACTCATCCAGAACATTTGCTTATATGGAGATCTCTGTGTCCTCTGATTTATGTGCAGTGTTGGGAGGTTATCCACAATCGTAAAATGGAATGGATTCTTCATAATTACCAGAAAATTCTAATTCTAGAGGATTTGAGGAATGTTATTTACAGTGCATGGATAGATAGATTGACTTCTTGGTTTGTAAATGTTAGCCAAGGACATTGGAGTATCATTTCCATTGGATTCTTCTGGAATTACCAGAACATTCTAAAGGCTAATTTAAGGGGCTTCCACATGATTCACAACAGCGGAGCTGAATACATTGAACCCTATGGGGTTAAATGTCAGCTTCAGCGTTACCCTCAGTGCCGAGTTGCACTTTCGTTAAGCATTTAAAGGCCAGAAACATACTTTGCACAAGTAAGCGTACGCAGACATGAGCACATGACCAACGCATAGCTAATGTGCATTCCGGTTGTGGCAAGGAGCCCAAAATTCCCTAAGATGTTAGTTAATAGAAAGAAAAAAAAACCTTGGCAGAAACTAGGCTCAGCTGGGGGAGTCAGTTCCCCTCTGGCTATATAGCATGAATATTTGCCCTTTCCCACTGGGTTACTAAAGTTTTAGGAACTTTTCCCCAGGACTAGTACTTTTGGTCGCTTTCGCATTTTTAGCTCCTAAACTGGAGTAGGTACTTTGGGGGCATATAGGGACTGTGGCAGACTGTGGGAAGTGCTGCAGCCTGTGATTGGTCAAAAACCTATGACACTTAAAGCACTGAGAAAGGAGAGGTGTCCACAGCCACCATTTGTAAACAACTAGCCGCTAGCCTGCTACTCAGAGGATTGCACTAATTTTACAGTTCCCTTAACAGAAATAAAATAAAACCAACAAAGTATCAAAAGAGGATCACCCATTTCACACATAGTATGTGTGTGTGTGTGTGTGTGTGTGTGTGTGTGTGTGTGTGTGTGTGTGTGTGTGTGTGTGTGTGTGTAACTTCATCGGGAGACACACTTTGAGTTTTCATCACATCTGTATACAGAAAATACAGGTGCATCTCAATAAATTAGAATGTCATGGAAAAGTTCATTTATTTCAGTAATTCAACTCAAATTGTGAAACTCGTGTATTAAATAAATTCAATGCACACAGACTGAAGTAGTTTAAGTCTTTGGTTCTTTTAATTGTGATGATTTTGGCTCACATTTAACAAAAACCCACCAATTCACTATCTCAAAAAATTAGAATATGGTGACATGCCAATCAGCTAATCAACTCAAAACACCTGCAAAGGTTTCCTGAGCCTTCAAAATGGTCTCTCAGTTTGGTTCACTAGGCTACACAATCATGGGGAAGACTGCTGATCTGACAGTTGTCCAGAAGACAATCATTGACACCCTTCACAAGGATGGTAAGCCACAAACATTCATTGCCAAAGAAGCTGGCTGTTCACAGAGTGCTGTATCCAAGCATGTTAACAGAAAGTTGAGTGGAAGGAAAAAGTGTGGAAGAAAAAGATGCACAACCAACCGAGAGAACCGCAGCCTTATGATTGTCAAGCAAAATCGATTCAAGAATTTGGGTGAACTTCACAAGGAATGGACTGAGGCTGGGGTCAAGGCATCAAGAGCCACCACACACAGACATGTCAAGGAATTTGGCTACAGTTGTCGTATTCCTCTTGTTAAGCTACTCCTGAACCACAGACAACGTCAGAGGCGTCTTACCTGGGCTAAGGAGAAGAAGAACTGGACTGTTGCCCAGTGGTCCAAAGTCCTCTTTTCAGATGAGAGCAAGTTTTGTATTTCATTTGGAAACCAAGGTCCTGTAGTCTGGAGGAAGGGTGGAGAAGCTCATAGCCCAAGTTGCTTGAAGTCCAGTGTTAAGTTTCCACAGTCTGTGATGATTTGGGGTGCAATGTCATCTGCTGGTCCATTGTGTTTTTTGAAAACCAAAGTCACTGCACCCGTTTACCAAGACATTTTGGAGCACTTCATGCTTCCTTCTGCTGACCAGCTTTTTAAAGATGCTGATTTCATTTTCCAGCAGGATTTGGCACCTGCCCACACTGCCAAAAGCACCAAAAGTTGGTTAAATGACCATGGTGTTGGTGTGCTTGACTGGCCAGCAAACTCACCAGACCTGAACCCCATAGAGAATCTATGGGGTATTGTCAAGAGGAAAATGAGAAACAAGAGACCAAAAAATGCAGATGAGCTGAAGGCCACTGTCAAAGAAACCTGGGCTTCCATACCACCTCAGCAGTGCCACAAACTGATCACCTCCATGCCACGCCGAATTGAGGCAGTAATTAAAGCAAAAGGAGCCCCTACCAAGTATTGAGTACATGTACAGTAAATACACATACTTTCCAGAAGGCCAACAATTCACTAAAAATGTTTTTTTTATTGGTCTTATGATGTATTCTAATTTGTTGAGATAGTGAATTGGTGGGTTTTTGTTAAATGTGAGCCAAAATCATCACAATTAAAAGAACCAAAGACTTAAACTACTTCAGTCTGTGTGCACTGAATTTATTTAATACACGAGTTTCACAATTTGAGTTGAATTACTGAAATAAATGAACTTTTCCACGACATTCTAATTTATTGAGATGCACCTGTATATTGCATACAGAAAATAAAGTGATTTCTGGATTACTACATCTTATTTTTCCTGGGATGACAGATATAAATAATCAGATGTTTATTGAGAGTGGGTAATTTAACTCTATTATACACTAAATCGTCATGAAAACTAGTTTACATGAGGGAAGAATTGCGTGCCTGTTACTGTGTGGTAACTTGCATCAAGACATATTTTTTAAGTCAATGAGTTGAGTCATAAAAGCCTTGATTGTAAAAGATTGTGTTGATAAATAGGTTTATAGTGCACACTTTTTTATTAGATGCTCAATACAAACTTCACAAAGACAGCGTGGCAAATGCACTGAGAGGGATTTAGATGTTTATGTAATCAGATCAGGTAGCATGTCGCCAAAAGTGGAAAAGGCTATGTGACAAGTTGTTGAGCGTGTGGATTCAGATAATGTCTTATTTACATTAGATGGATGGATGGCCTCATTGGTTTATAAATGTTAACCAAGGACACTGGTGTGCATTACCTTAAACATACAGTCCATAGCCTTCTACTTGGAATAGAATTCATTTCCATTCCCATGACTACACACATTCATCATAGATGTGGTAAAAGCATGTTTCATAGCATTCTCTCTGGCATAGAGCCCAGGTGTCTATTATTCTCAAAGAGCATATTGTGATCCCCCACTGCAAGCCCCTGTATCCTGGGAGACACTATAAATAACATTATGAGCTCATTGCAAATGGTAATTAATTATAGGCAGGGGATCCCTTCAGGAAAGGTTGTGGGGTGTACCATGACACCCCACCTTTCCCCAGGACCCTTGCTTACTTGTTGATTCCACACTGGGCTTGTTTTCTCACAGGCAGCCTGGTTAATGTCTCCCACTGGGGTGTAATGACCACCCTGAAACCAGAAAGGTGCTGGACAAATCAACACATTCAAGAACGGAAACAGGGGCTGTCCTGCTAGTGTCTCTCTTTCGTGCTTTTTCCTTTTTGTCCTCTGAATGTTGTACAGACTTACACAGTAAATGTGTTCACATCTGAATGTGTTTAACATGACACTTCCTCACACTGAATTCAATTAAAGACACATAAACTATGAAAACATGCTGGTCTTATGGTGGCATAGTAGGCGTACCTATTTCTGTTCTGACATTATTTTCATTCTAGCTTGCATAGGCATGTGATAATTTTCAAGTTCTCTCAAGCAGCGTTTATAATTTTCATACTTGTGCGAAATATGAATCCAGTTGATAAAAATGACTTCATCCATTATTTTTTTTCCCTTTATGATAGAAGTCAGTAACATTATAATTAACTAAATAATAAAGAAATTGCATGGCACTATATAACTGTTTCATTCCAGAAAAAAATAAAAATAATAATTGCCTCATTTTCCAGGACAAATATCAAATTTTTCTAAAACAAATTATACTGTATATTTACTTGAGAAACATATTTTTATAAGATATTAAGACTTGTTTTCAGAGAATACAGTATGATACAGAGTAAGTTTATTTTTCTGACCTCACTAGCAAATTGTTTTATTTTTGTTTTAAGCATAAATTTAATGTATTTAATTTTTGATTACAAAAGTATTATGAAAAATAAATGTATTCAAGATTCTGTAAAAGTGAGTACTTGTTTTTGCTAATTTATCTTTTTTTTAAGGATGTTTGGATATTTTAAATGCAAAACAAGACTAGAATACTGATTAAGAAAGTTATTTATTTGCAGCGTTCACAAACAATGACTTAACTTAGGTGACTATATGGTAAACTATAAGAATTTTCCTCCAATAATATTGAAATCACATACCCCCCTTGGCCAATAAAGCACCGCCTTTTCCCTCCCAATCTATTCACTCCAAAACAGGAATCAACACCCCTAGATAACACTCCATCAAAACACAACAGGTGACTTTGTGGGAAAACCATCAAAGGCCTGTTGTCACCACAAATGTTGACAAATTTACGAGCAACTCTTTGAGAGTGTAAGAGCCAAGAGTGTACTCAAGAGAACAATGGGTTAGGAGTGATACTAGTGAGTATCAAAAAGGTATCATTAAAGGAAGACCAGCCAAAACCGTAGTAAACTAGATGCTATGGGACATTTAAAGTAATAGTTCACCCAATAATTTACTCACCCTCACTGTCACAGAGCTGCTATATTGTTCCAAACCTATATGACTTTCTTTTTTTTCTCTCAGTGGAACACAGAAGAAGAGGTTAGGCTGGATGTTAGCCTCAGTCACCATTCACTTTCATTGTATGGAAAAAATATGCAAAGGAAATGAATAGTGACTAATGCTTACATTCTGCTAAACATCTCCATGGAAGAAAAAAAGTCATACAGGTTTGGAACAACAAAGGGTGAGTAAATGATGACACAATTATGTGTAGAGAACCATCCATTAAAGGGCTGCCATAACACATAAGGAATCAAATTTTCCTTGATCTTTTGACATATAAGAGGTCATTGTACTATAAAAGTTTCTGAACTGAAAACTTCCTCCTTAATAGAAAAAAGAGCATTTATTTAAACCAAGCTGCAAAAAGGGCTAGTTTGGAGATTGTGGAACTTTTGACGTCACAAGGACCAAATACATCTGCATATACAATGCCTATTTTTCCGTCATTGCACCCTTGGCCCCACCCACTGGTGCTCAGTCAGTCACACAGCTGAAGTGGAGAGAGATGGGCCTGTCATGGGAGATTCATCTAAAGTAGACTTACACAAGACACCTTGTGCCTGTCTGGATTTAAATGTTTTTCTACATAAACATGCACAGTCAGACGTCTTTGACCGCTTGATACATATCTTGGGTGCTTTTAAAAGATGCAGTGTCAAGTTACAACTCTGAAGAGAAGCTGCTCTCTGTCATTCAGCTCCTGCCGTTTTGAGCACAAACACATCATGGATGCGTTCTTTCGCCAACCTGCACTATTTTTAGTTGTTGGTGTATGAAAACATGATGGAATGATACTGGAAACTGGATGTGGATGTGTCTTCAGTGTATTTTAGAGTGGATTGTATGTTCGGCTCATATACCAGTCATAATACGATTGAAGCTTTGCAAAGGAACTGTTATGGATAGGGCAGTTAAAAACACTTAGACGCGATAGCAAAAACCATGAGTAAAAAGTTCCATTCATGAATATTTAATATGTCATGACTGTGTGATAGTTTATAGTGCTGACACCCTGTTTACACCAGGCGCGTCCGTTGACAGGTCGCGATGCAATGGCTTGAGGCTGTCTACACCGTAGCACCACCGCGTGCAGCGCAAAATTGAAAGGGACATCTGTTTACTGTCAGCGCAACGGGATGCGCCGCGATGGACGTTTCCATGGTAGACAGCATCATTGATTATAACGGGTTCTATTGCTTTTGACGTGACTCTCACGTCTGGTGTAGACAGGGTGCGAGTGTTAACAGTTGTGCTTGAGAAGAACAGTTGAATATATTTGGATGCAATATGTTGGGTGTGTGTTACAGTATGTGTAAACCCTGACATTTAGTTTTATAATGTTTTGGTGCTTATTCAGTTTCTTCCGATTGAGTTTCAAAAATGGCTCTATTCGAGGGGCTGCAAGATGTTAGCCACACAGTGGGTGTTTTCGTTGAAGTTTAAAGGAGGCCAAAACCAAGCGTTTCAGACAGAGGGCCAAAGACAGGGTGCAAAATTATCATATATTACAAAATTATGACTTTTTTAATGTAAAAAAAACTTTACTAACATTATCAGTGGACCTCAGGGAAGATAATAAAACTATAAAAAAGAGCATTTCATGAACCCTTTAATGATTTGTACTTTTTATTATTTTCATGACTAAGCACATTTCACATTTGTGAGCCATTACCAATATCAATACCCTTACATTCCAGTGTGTAAAAAAAAAAAAACTCCAGTTCCTTCTTTCTTAGTAAAGAAATAACAATGGAAAAACATGCTGCTAATCAACCTTCCATCCATCTAGTCAAAACCTCCACCTATTCTTAGAAAGTAAAACAAATATCCTTGTGCCTCACTAACCCTAACCCTTGCATGTAAGTTGGAATTTGGAAGAAAACAAAACAATTCCGACTTTATTCCAGGAACAGGTTGCCGTGTACAGAAATGTCAGCCATCCAAGCAAAATATTACTGTTCACTGATTCATAAAGATTAATCACACCTCATTTTGATTGCTGGAATATGAGCAATATTCTCTGTTTCCCAGACTTAAAATTCTAAAGCAACCACTTCCTTATTATCTCCAAAAACCAAGAGCTTTCCTTTTATTATTTGAGCTTCTTGATTCTCCTGACCCAGTGGGCTTGATTTCTCTCTCAAAGGCACACAGGAAACAGTCCGTTCACCCTAAGTCACCCCTCTATATATTCCTTCCCTCAGCAGGGTCCTTCTCTATGTTTTCAATGATTTCTGTATACTTGTATGAATGGGCCTCTTGTGGGGTGATTTCGTGAAACGAATAAACTAGCACTTCTCTCTCCCTATCTCTCTTTGTGTTGCACTCTGATTCTCTATCACTGCAACTTGTATTGTTGACATTTGACTCTGTTTACACCCGGTATTAACATCTGTCTCAGGTAATATGATACTAGTGGTCAGCTGAGACAGTGTGCTGTTTACACCTGATATTAATATGCATCTAATGTGTCTCCTGTGACCACAAATGATAAGATTTCTTCAAGCGGAGGGTTTCTCTTAAATGTACTTTTACATTTTTTTTATTTGCAGTCCTCATATGTGACATTTCGAGCATAATTACTTTAATATTATTGTTTCTATCTAATTTAACTGGCTCAAATGAAAATAGTAATTCATTAAACAATGGTCAGTCATTAAACAATTGATTCCCCAAAGAAGTGAAGATAAAGCTGCACTTCAGGTACACACATTCACATGCACAAGGAAAAATTACATGGAATGAACAGGATCCGACTTCACCAAAGGGAACGAGAGGGTCCTTGCTGCAGGCTGTAGTGCGATGACGTAGTGGATCTAATCCTCTGCATAGTGAATTTTGGTGACATAGTGAATGTTTTGGTTTTTATGCATTACACTGAGAACATTGTATTAAAGTATTACACTGAGAGATTTGTTTAATATAGCTTAGCTTTTAAAAATGGTCATAACCATGGATTTCACAAATTACTTTTCCTTGTTTTTCCTCTTCACCCACAAAAAACAAATATATAAATTAAGCAATATACTCCTCACTATAATGTGCTCCTCATTTTAACATCTCCACCGTTGTACATAAATGCTATGGGGTGAATTATGTGTATTTGTATATTAACATGTAGTGGTCAAACATGCTTGGAAGTATGCAAAAGTGAAATTAAAGTGAATCTGGAGTGCATTAAAAATGACGCGCTCAGTACACAGAACCAAATGGAGCACATCTGTTACTCTGAGCACAAGATGGAGTTGTGGAGAACAGAACCGCTCTGAATACACTGTAATAATGCTTATACATAATACAGACAGGACAGAGCAGCGTGCATTGACTTTAAAGCGAAAAGCTTGATTTATCTATTAATTTAATTAAACCGTTATAGCCCTTTGCGATTAAATAATCGCACAATGTCATACCACAGTTTAATTTTAGTTAATTGTGCAGCCCTAATATATAAATGTGTGTATGTGTGTGTGTGTGTGTGTATGTGTGGGCAGGTTTAAGTGGTTTACGAGGACTTTTTTTTAGGTTACAAACTGGTAATTACAACGGTATTATGCTATAAATGTGGTTTATGAGGACATATCTAGTGTCCCCGTAATTCAAATCGCTTAAAAAACATACTAAAATGTTTTATTGAAAATGTAAAAATGCAGAACGTTTTTTGTGAGGGTTAGGTTTAGGGTTAGGGTTAGGGGATAGAATATATAATTCGTACAGTATAAAAATCATTATGTCTATGGAGAGTCCTCATAATGATGGCTGCACCAACATGTGTGTGTGTGTGTGTGTGTGTGTGTTATATGAATATATACTGTATTAATGACCGATAAGTATGCTACAGTAATAAAACAAAACATTAAAATGTGAATACGCATACGCATTAAAACATCCACAACATCACTAAAATCCAATACACATGGGATTAAATCCAATATGTCATCACGCTACAGTCTGCAGCGAGGAGTACTTGAAGGAAACACCAATCACCCTAATGGTGACTTTACACAAAACAACTAATTACATTAAAAGAACATCATTAATACTAAAACGAGCTAAAATCTCTATCAATTCTTAATTACAACTAAAAAATGCCCCACTAAGTTCCTTTTGACAAAACAAATGTGCTTAAATTATTCAAGCATATGGGCTTATGGGTATTCCCATAAATAGTAGTAATTAAAATCTTAATTTTATGGGTTTTTAAGCCAAAGAAGTTCAAGGAAATATTTTATTTATGTATCACTCTAAGTTCACCTTATAATTCATATTTTGTGTTGTACACATTAATGTAAATAAAATAAAGCTAAAAATGTTATAAATATGTTTGTACCTGATTTGAAGCTATTTATTTTCTTACGTTATGGTTGTTGAGCCACAGAGTGTACTATTCTACAAATTTGGTTTAGGTTTTTTTAGTTTTTTTAGTTTTTTTTAAATCCCTAAACCAAGACCAACATTTCTACCACTAACTCCTTTTAGAGCGTTCAAGCTACATCCACCAAACTCTGCACAGACCTTCAGTCTGTTCTGGAATGGATCCTTTTCACATATCCAGGTTGGAGAGCGGAAGTATACGCATAGCAGGGTAAACTTGAATGATGGTGAATGGGAGACCACAGCAGAAAAAAAAAAAAAAAAAAGAAAAACATTTTTGCTTACCCCTTTGCTCCAACAGCAAAGAAAATAAATCAACGATTGCACTTTCACAGCTTTGCAAAAGAAGATAAAAATATAGAGCGCTGGATAAAAGCATAAGAAGAGAGAAAGAGGGCAAATTTTTTGTCACTCCCTCAGCAGCTGTGTTAGAATCCTCATCACAGCTATGGTAACTGATTTTATAAAACTTATTCCAGGGTAATATAATACAAAGAACAATGTTATAAACTTACACTAAATATTTTTAAAATTGGAAATATAAAAAAGTTTGCTACATTTACATTGTTACAGCAGGCGGAAACACGTTATAGCAGGTCTGTGAAAAGGGTTTATAGTGTGCAATGCATTATCTAAATGATCGGACGATCCCATAGAAAAAGCCCACAGACTTACATTGATGGAATGTTAATGAATTAAAATTCCCTACTGTCAAGAAATTCTAATGTAAACAAACCCACAATAGGCCTTTAATCTACTTTAAGTTGCTCTCATTATCTTTCGCTCTCTCCCCCTCTCTCTCTCTCTCTCTGACGGTTCATCTGACTATCTATGTGCCAGTCTGTCTGACTATCTATCTAGCTTGCTAGCTGCTGATTTGTCTTACTATAATGTCTAAATAACCATCAAATTTCTACGTTTAAACTTTCAGATAAGGCTTTGTCAAGCCAACATCAAACTTTACCTATTTAGTTCTCATTGTTATTTTAGTCGACTTACTACTTGCATTAAAGCTGATGTCAATTTTTTAAAGGTGTCCTTTTTTTCTGACTACCTCCAAATGTGGTTTGAGTGATCGGATCACAAATCATTTTGTACATTTAAATCTGTATTTAGCGCTGACCACTTGCAATTGGATTGCCTGAGACGAATGTAATACCAGTTGTAAACAGGGCTTCTGTCTGGGAAAAACGAGTGTTTTTTATAATCTGCTGTCTATTTAAAGGACACATTTGTGTATGAAGCATGGGTCAGGTGATGTGTAATCACTTACCAGAATGTTACAAGCTTGTATGTGTCTCAGTGGACACACTGACCTCTTGCCCAGTTGATATCTTTGGCTGTGCATCATTACCTTCCTTAGTTCTTGATTTGAAACATATTAAATCACTCAATAACCTCGTCTAGCAACCCACTGAGAATCTCCCTCCTAAAGATAACCCAGGCACAGACTGTATCACATGGCAGATAATCTAGTTCATGTGGTCAGAGATGACAAGCCGCAGTGATCTGCCCTTTACACCCAAACTGACCACACTCACCCTGATGGTGTGAAGGCCTTTGGCATCCCTGAGAATTCAAACATCCTCCCACATTTTCCCACAATCAGGTCTTCTCATGAACACCGCATTCCTGCTACGGTCTCCTCCCTCACCAAATGATCAAGGGAATACAGACCAACATCAAAACTACAAATTTTTTCATGGTGCTTGCCTATGCAAACCTCGCCACCACGATGCTTGGATGTTCTGGATAGTTGCAACTTGGAAGTACATTGCTATTTTGTTGCTTCAGTGTTCAAAGTGGTTTTTAATGTGTTTTTATGTATATGCTATGGTCAGGGTTCCCACGGTCATGCACTGTAAACCCTAATGCTCAAAATAATTAATTGTTTTGAGTAGGGAAAAATTCAATCATACAAATTATTTAAAATAAATTAACCTTAGGAGGCCTGTGTAGCTCAGCAAGTAAAGACGCTGACTACCACCGCTGGAGTCGCAAGTTCGAATTCAGGGTGTGCTGAGTGACTCCAGTCAGGCTTCCAAAGCAACCAATTGGCCCGGTTGCTAGGGTGGGTAGAGTCACGTTGGGTTAACCTCCTCGTGGTCGCAATAATGTGGTTCTTGCTTTCAGTGGGGCGCGCGGTGAGTTGTGCGTGGATGCCGCAGAGAATAGCGTGAAGCCTCCACACGCTCTATGTCTCCGCGGTAACGCGCTCAACAAGCCACGTGAAAAGATGCGCGGATTGACGTCTCAGACCCGGAGGCAACTGGAATTCGTCCTCCGCCACCCAGATTGAGGCAAGTCACTGCGCCACCACGGGGACTTAGAGCGCATTGGGAATTAGGCATTCCAAATTGGGGAAAAAAAAAAAACAAACAAAAAAACATGAAAAAAAAATCATTAACCTTGATGAGTATTTAGAGCTTTCCCTTTCTTTTGAGTTCACAAAGCTTATACATTTTAAAAAAACCTGAATTGTTTTATTGTTTTGAGTTTAATGAACTTGTCTATTTAAATTTACAGGAACTTAAATTGAACTGAAACTGGGATTTTTGAAGTAAATACTTGAAGTATTTAAATTGAGTTTAGTCAGACAAAGAGTTAAAGTTTAGTGCCATTAAAATGTATGTGTTAGCTTACTCAATATTTCAAGTTAAGAGCAATTCATATGCATGTTGAGTACAAAATGTTGGGAGTTTATTCACTTTTTAAAAAAATTTGATGTAACTGATTGCCTCAAAAAAAATTGAGGTCTGCTAACTTAATAGTTTACAGTGTGGATAACCTGAAAATATCAGGTCATTTTTTTGATATTGTAATTTCGAGGCCTGGGGAAGTCATGGGGAAAAAGCAATGGAAATGTCTATAGTGAATATAAATAATCAATATACATTTTTCTAGTTACACAGCTCTCCAATGGACAAAATCCCAACAATTCCCATTCTGAAAAGCTTAAAGAGCATTTCTTATATCTCTGTCTATGTGACCCCACAATGCAAAGCTGTTCATGCACTGAAATGATTTCATAGCCAAAGCATTAATGAGATGATGTCATCACTCACCCCTCAAAATCCAGTTCAGCAGTTTTCCACTGACATCACCGTGAACAATTCATGTCAGGCAAGGCCTCTGTGTTCCCAGATGCACTCTGGCCCTGTAAATAGAAGAGTGTTGAGCTAATTGAAAGTATACTACACTGAAGAGGCCACAGATGTTATACTTATGAAAGCGATGCAAAACATTACTGCTGAAAACAGGGTCACACCTGTGTTTGGCCACGTCTCAGAGAAGAGAGGCATGCTGGGAGGTCAACACCTGAAATAAGTGCAATGAGTTTCTATGACACTGTTGCCAAAATATAATGTAATCTCGCTAACTGTAATTGTGATCTTTCCCCTTAAGCTAATGGATCGTAACATGCAGCTGAACCGCCAATGTTTTTAAAGTTTGCAAACTAAGTTTGCAGTCAGTTTCACTTCCATATTGTGATGTATTTCCAAGTGAAACAGTATTTAATGAGAAACAAATTTATTTTATCTATAAGAAATTGTTTTTATAACAGAATAGAGCTGCACCTGAATGCATTTTCTCTGGGATGTGAAGGCTGAAGGTCAAGTTCATCCTTGTGAGCATCTCAGTGCATCCCAATGGTAACACTTCTTTTCAAATATATTATTATTATTTGCTAGTTATATATGCCATAATTTACAATATACATCAGCATTAACCAGTATGCCATTACCAGCTTGATCTCATGAAAATTATGTTACTGTGGCAACATTTTTGCTAAATTATATTAATTGTTTCCTTACTCATGTCGTGGCAGTTCAGAGGTGAAATGTCCACTCAGTGGTGCTAAAAGAGAGTTAAATGTTCCCCCAAACAGTTGAAGTTGTTAAGGTTAATTCTCTATCGTGTTTTAAATCAACAAAACCTACCCTCCTATCCAGGGATGGACTGGCCATAGGGAGAACCGGGACTTTTCCAGGCCACGAAATGGGGCAGAACAGGCAGCGATAAGCTGAAACGGGCCGGTGTGTTATGCCAAACGGGCCATGACTGGCTGAGGAGGGCCGCAAAACGGTGCCACAATATGGTGAAGCGGTCCGCTTTTGGGCCGGTTTCTATGTAAAATCCAGGGCCGAATTCTCTTCCCAGTCTGCCCCTGTTCCTATCCTAAACCTTAAACCTAAACCTAACCGATAGTGTTATAATAAACAAATGTGACAAGAAAAATGCAATTGCTGAAGCAACCACATCATTTTGTGGTGCTTCTATGACATTTTCAGCTCTCATGTCGACTCGCATTGTCTTCAGCACACCAGTCCTTTGCATCATAAGAGCAACACTTTATCAGTTGAGCTACTGCGCAATTTGATCACACCAAAACAAACTAATAAATGTACTTGGTTATGTATTGCAAATGTTTAAATGGATTGCCTTACAAGAGTAAAAGTGTTTAGATGTTATAAATTAGCATTGTGTGAGGACCAGGATGAAAAGTAACTGTTTATGAACTAAGAAACTGCCCTTCTACTCGTGATTTGTTTGAAAGGGAATAAAAGTCGTTGTTGTAGCATCTCTAGTGTTCATGTTCAATGTTGGTATAGTAGCATGATTCTTTGGGATCAGGTTGCATGAATTAAGCACAATAAGACTTGAATGGAGAAATAGTGTTAATTTTGATTTTATGTACACTCTAAATCTAATCTCTAAATGAATCTTATGTTTTTTTTACGGGGCGGGGTTCACAGTTAAGGAGGTCTGATTACCCCTGCCCAATTAGGCTGTGTCTCCTGAGGTCTCCCTCTTGTAGACCATAAAAGGCCAGAGGCACCACATCCACGATACTGCAGCTAATTACATACCTCTCTCATCCTTCATCTGAATGATGTCAGTGTGTCCCTTCTGTGTTTAGGGGGGCCTACAGCACAGAGCAAGTTTTTCCATGATATGTCTCATGGGAGCCACTTTAAAAAAAAAGGGATTAGGCCCATGTATAAATTAATTAATTTTTATAAAAATGTGAGTGGGTAAGCTTTTCCTTAAATATTTAATTTATTGGTGTGCACATCTTTGTTTTTCTTTGGAAGTGAAGATGTCATTTGATTGTTAGGTAATGTAAAAACTATTTGGAAAAGATTTTAGCTGTATTGTTTTCAAAAGGCACTCCAGCGCCACAAGTGTTTACACATCAGTGTTGTTGGAACAATGGGAGGTTCGGAGACTGGTGAAAAACTACAAAGAGAAAGATGGCAGGGAATAAAGATGAAAATGAATATGTGAGGCAACATTT
Source organism: Myxocyprinus asiaticus (assembly GCF_019703515.2). Taxonomy (NCBI): domain Eukaryota; kingdom Metazoa; phylum Chordata; class Actinopteri; order Cypriniformes; family Catostomidae; genus Myxocyprinus; species Myxocyprinus asiaticus. The sequence continues at coordinate 13,645,805 of NC_059372.1, read as the reverse complement.
TTCCTTACCAGTGAGAAACTGTTAGAGGGAAAGGCCTCTTCCCAGCAAGATAGCATTTACACAAGAATTTACACATTTGGAGCCTAGCAGACAATCCCTGTGATAAAAGTAAGACTCTGAGTGATAGAAAGAGGGTAGATAAAAATGTACGTGTGTGTGTGCATGTGTGTGTGTGTGTGTGTATATACACTCACTCAACACTTTATTAGGAACACCTGTACACCTACTTATTCATGTGATTATGTGCAATGCATAAAATCACGCAGATATGGGTCAGGAGCTTCAGTTAATGTTCACATCAACCATCAGAATGGGGAAAAAATTTGATCTCAGCAATTTCGACCGTGGCACGATTGTTGGTGCCAGACGGGCTGTTCTGAGTATTTCTGTATCTGCTGATCTCCTGGAATTTTCACAAACAACAGTCTCTAGTGTTTTCTCAGAATGGTGCCTGAAACAGAAAACATCCAGTGAGCAGAGGTGGGTAGAGTAGCCAAAAACTTTACTCATGTAAAAGTACAATTACTTAAAAAAAATAATAACTCAAGTAGAAGTAAAAGTAATAATGTTAAAAATTACTCGAGTAAGAGTAAGAAAGTATCCGATAAAAAGAATAGTGAGTAACTAGTTACTAGTTACTTTCACATATAATGTAATGGATGTTTACTCTCCTATATTCCAGTACATGATACATATTTAACATGCATTACAGAATGATTAATAATAATAATTATACTATTAATATTATTGTTAATAATGGAAATTGTCATCATTCACCACTATGTTGTTCCAAACCCATATGACTTCTTTCTTACATGCATCAAATTAAAGGGATAGTTCATCAAAAAATGTAAATGTTCTCATTTTCTCACCCTCATGCCATCCCAGATGTGTATGACTTTCCTTCTTCTGTAGAAGAATATCTCAGCTCTGTTGGTCCATACAATACAAGTGAATGGTGACCAGAACTTTGAAGCTCCAAAAAGCACATAGAGGTAGCATAAAAGTAATTCATACGATTTTCAGAAGCAGTGTGATAGGTGTGGGTGAGAAACAGATAAATATATATAACTTTATAATATATAAAGTCCTTTTTTTACTATGAATTCTCCTCCCTGCCCAGGAGGTGGCGATATGCACAAAGAATTGAATCACCAAAAACACAAGAAGAAGAATGTGAAAGTGGAGATTTTTTAGTAAAAAAGGATTTCAATATTGATCTGTTTCTCACCCACACTTATCATATCCCTTCTGAAGGCATAGATTGAACCAGTGTCATTTGAATTCCTTTAATGCTGCCTTTATGTGCTTTCTGAGCTTCAAAGTTTTGGTACCCATTCACTTGCATTCTAGTATAAACTAACAGAGCTGAGATATTCTTCTAAAAATCTTTGTGTTCAGCAAAGGAGAAAAAAACACATCTGGGATGGCATGAGGGTGAGTAAATGATGCGAGAATTTACAATTTTGGAATTTTTTTTCCTATAAGGAGATGTTAGATAGAATACTAACCTTAATCATCATTTACTTTCACTGCATGTTTTTCCCACACACATGTTTTGAAAGGGAATGGTGACTGAGACTGTCAGTTCCTAACATTCTGTCTAACATCTTTTGGGTTCCACAGAATACAGAAAGGTTTACGGGGGTGGAAAAACATGAGGGCGGGGATATGATGATATAATATTAATTAAAGGCTGAACTATCACTTTAAGGACGCTTCTCAAATTTGGATGAATCTGTCTGTTAGAAGGAAAGTTTGGAAACCTTTTTCTAGTAATTATTATGGTGAAAAACATGAACAATGTCACACAGTCCCAAGTTAAATATAATGTTTAATTATACACTGAAGCAAGATCATGCTTTATTCATGCCTTCTGTCATTATTTTACAGCTTTTTACATCCTGCGTGAATTTAGTTCAGTGACGGTCCGGCATTGTCACTGTTGAAATAATTTAGTAATTAGTTCTTTACACTAAGGGTAAATTGCACCTTATCTCTGTGTTTGGAAGCATGTTGTCCATAATGCCAGGTTCACACGTCCTCCGTGAGCGGTGCGTTTTCGTTTCGGCGCCCATTTAAACAGATGACACCGTTTACACTGTAAGCGTGAGTCGTGAGTGAAGTGTCCCAGAAGCATCCCAGATGCGGCTGTGTGAGCGGATAGTTTCGGCGTTGTATGGCGTCCCTTTGGGGTCAAAATTATGACTTTGCATCATGCACTGGTCTCACTGAATGTGTTACTCAACGTCTTGATTTTTTAAAGGTTCTACCATTTATTACATAAAATTCAAGACGAGACGCAGACGAGACATAGACGTGATGCAGACGTCATGTAAACCATGTGTGTCAGTGAAGCATCCAAGCAGACGTCATTCACGTGTTGCATTGGAGTGATTCGTGTTCAGGGAGGTGTCCAAGATGGCATCCTGCCAACTTAACTTTTGCTGAGCTCTGCTGACAACCTTTATAATGGCATAAATATCATTTTTTAAAGCTACTTTTGCACAAAATCATCCACATCTACCTTGCAGTCTACCCTGAGATTCGGAATATGAAGTCGACCGCTGACAAAAGGAAAGATATGTCATGTGTTTCGCGGCTATCTGATAAGATGGACTTTCACAACTACGCGTCTGCAGAGGAAACTTTGACCGGGGCCAAAACATCGCTTCCAGATAGCCCAGCTAAACCTCCACCTAAAAATGGCAAGGCAGATGATGATATCTTTTCCATTATCTCAACGCTTTCTCATCTGATTAACACCCGTTCTGACACCATAGAGAAAATGGTGAGTGAAAATGCCTTGAAAACTGAAGGTTTGAAAAAAACAGTGGATTTCGTTTTCTTTTTAAATGACATCAAAGGCAAAGTTAGTCACGTTGAAACAAGATTGTACACTAAAGAGAAGAATATGGGATTCTGTGAACAACGTCTCACTGACTTAGAAAGATACTCCTGTCGCTGGAATCTACGTTTACAAGTTGTAACTGAGAAAGAAAGAAAGGATGTAAGAGAGGAGTCCATCTGTATCTGTGAAGCTACATTCCCTGAGGGAGGACGCAGTCTAACAGAAAAAAACAAGCTCAACACAGTTCACCACATTGGAAGGAGGCTCCAGAATAGTTCACGACCTCGACCCATCATTATTCAATTTTCTTCGTGAGTGACGAGAGACAGAATGTGGAAGTCAGCAAGAACATCGGAGTTTCTTCATGCTAATCAGCTTCGCTTCACTGAGGATCTCATCATGTCTGATCGAGATTTGGCCCGCTGTTGATAAGGCTCAAAAGGAGGGAAAGAGGGCTCACTTCGTGGGAGGCCATGCTTTTGTTGATGGGTCTGAAATTTATTCACCTTAAGCATGGTATACCTATTTGATTTTGGTGGGTGTAAGCTTTCATTTTGCGTAAGCTCACTTATTTAACTGCGATTATGCCGAAGATTCATTTGACTTTGTTAGTCAGCTACCGTTGCACTTTTATCCTTCGAGGGTTCTGCTAATTTTTGTTATTCAAAACTTTATAAATCCAATTACTCTATGGATTCAGCTTCTCTTTTCTTTCAGTCTTTTAAGGAGGTTAAATCAATATCTAGAGATGAGCAGCTTGCCTGCGATAAAACTATAAACATTGCTGAAATAACTGAGGGTATTGAAGGCCTTAAGAATAACAAGTCTCCTGGAACAAATGGCCTAATGGCTGAGTTTTACAAAAGCTTTGCTGAAGAATTGGCACCATTCATGCTAGAGATGTTTTTAGAAAGTATTCAGTCAGAATCTCTGCCTCCCAGTTTAACACAAGGGCTACTAACTCTGTTACCTAAACCTAAAAAAGATACTTCTTTGATAGATAATTGGCAGCCTATTTGTCTTCTTAATAATGATTATAAAATATTATGGCCAAAAGACTTATATGAGTCCTGAGTTCTGTTATTGATGAGACTCAATGAGGGTTTATGCCAAAAAGACATATATCAAATAATATCAGACTTGTTTTAGATTTATTAGACTATACCGAATTAGTAGATGATGACAGTTTTATTCTTTTTGTAGATTTCTACAAAGCTTTTGACTCTCTCGAACATGAGATTATTTTTCTATCTCTTAAAAAGCTTGGGTTTGGTAATCCATTCTATAAATTTATAAGAACTCTACAATAATGCCAACTGTTTTCAATTGTCAAGAGGAGTTCGTCAGGGTTGCCCTGTATCCCCTTATTTATTTCTTTTGGTTGCACCATTTCTTTCCTCCTTTCTTTCGAGTAGTCATCTGCAGGGTATTACTATTGCCAACAAACGTATCCTTATTAGCCAGCTTGCTGATGACACTACCCTGTTTTTAAAAGATGAATTTCAGATTCCAATTGCCACTGAGCACATAAAATGTTTCCCTAAAGCTTCCGGCTTAAATCTAAATATTGATAAATGTGAGTTGTTAGCTATTAAAACCTGTCCTTATCTCTCTCTTTACGGTATTCCAGTTAAGTCACAGGTGACCTATCTAGGTGTATCCATATGTAAGGAAGATAAAGTCAGATGCAGATTGAACTTTGACCCAGTTATTGAAAGAGCTAAGAGGAAATTCAATTTGTGGTTACAGAGAGATTTATCTCTGAGAGGACGAGCCCTCCTTGCTAAAGCTGAGGATATCTCAAAAATGACTTACCCCACTCTCTCTTTATACGTGGATAAATCTGTATGTGCAGACACTGACAGAATGCTATTTGACTTTTTGTGGAAGTATAAGATGCACTATGTCAAAAAGTCTGTGGTTATTAATAAATATGAATGTGGTGGTCTAAATTTTCTAGATTTTGCTTCCTTAAATAATACTTTCAAGGTAAATTGGTTAAAACAGTATTTGACAAACCCCGACTCATTTCGGAATATTCTTCCTAATCTTGTTTTCTCTAAGATGGGAGGTCTCACTTTCTTATTGTTATGTAACTGCAACATCACTAAATTGCCCTTTAAACTCTCAAATTTTCATAAACAAGTGCTTTTGGCCTGGCACCTGAATTATAAACATAATTTTAGCCCTCACCATTACTTTGTTTGGAATAACTGTGATATTCTTTATAAAAAATTAGTCTTTGTTTTTCCCAGATTGGGTCAATAATAATGTTATTTTGGTCTCTCACTTAATTAGTGCTGATGGTCACTTGCATTCTTATTCAGAGTTTTTTGAATATGTATAATATACCTATCACTCCATGAGGGTTTGCTATAGTAGTGGATGCCATTCCTTATGGAGCCATAACACTTTAAAGACTCAGCTAGATCCCAGTTTTCTTTGTCAGTAGCTCATCCTTTTGATACTATGATTGGGAATATCTTTTTCTTATCTAAATCTTCTGGTCGGAACAGGAGAATTAGACAACTGTTTCAGAATGAGATAGTTTCTCTCCCATACATTGTGTCCTACTGGAATGGCCAGTGGGTATCTTTTCTGTATCTTTGTACATATATTTTTATCACCGAGTTTTTCTTTGTTATACAAAGATGTTTTATTTGGTCATCTCAACTTTGATAAAAGTGTAAAGGACCAATATTTTTTGATAAACTTATTTATTTTTATTCTTACACAAATGTAAATTTCAGGGTACTAAGCCTTACTTTTTCATTTTTTGTAAGGATCTTAAATCCTACCTGGACAGTCCCATTGCCTCCAGCTACTCCAAAGCCCTCAAAACTGTCTCACTATGTCATTTTTATGATACAGTATTTTCCTAATTTTGTAACATGTAATTGAATTCTCAACTGTGCTTACCCCTGACATTGGTTTTGTATGTTCTTAATATTAATAAAAATAAATAAATAAATAAATAAAGAGTGATTCGTGTTCAATTTCACTAACACCTATTGCAACACGGTATGTAACACGGCTCAGTGAAGCGTGTCAGCGTCTGCCTAATTACTTCCCTTCACTCACTCGTATTAATGAACGTGACGTCTGCGTCTGCCATTTTTTTAAGCATGTAACTATTGTTCTTGTTATCCCCTATATGTTATGTGTTTTTCTTGGCCAACTTGTTCAATTAACTTATAAATATATTTTAAACAAATATGAATTTTTTGCATCACACACACTTTATCTACTGCTTGGCAATATTAAATTGTTATATTGTCAGTATAATGCATAACTAGAATTAGAAAAGTGATGCTTAAATTTAAAAACTTTACCAAATATAACATCAATAAATGCATAATAGCAAAATATAAATGTGACCAAAGATAGAAAATAAATACAATTATTATCATTTATATGAAATCTACTTATTAATTTGCATCACATAATATATTATTGTAATAAAAAGATACTTAAATTGACAGTCATTTGATTTGATGCATGCAACTTTGTTTAGATTTACATGCATTTTATCCAAAGCAACCTACAAATGAGTAAAACAATATTAGGGTCTATTTGTATCAAAACAGATAAGGCTGCTGCTTTGTAAACTCCCAAAAAATAAGGTCTGTAAAATGTTTCTGGCAGATTCTAGCATGTTCATATTTTGTTCAGCCCCCTGAAGTATTTCAAAGATAAGATAAATATACAAACCTGTTTTCTTCAAGTCCAATGCTTCACCATCTCATCAGGGTATAAATGTCCTACATAACTGGCCTCTGACATTGTAATATTATTACCAATAATAATAATAAATGTTTTCATCTTAAAACATAAGCCTTGATTGACTTTCTTTACTTTCTGTTTTTATCCCTGTCATGGTCTAATGTTATATTAACATTTTAGCCCCCAATAGCACCCATTAAGAAATGAAAGTAATAAATATTTTAGCGGGCTAATAAAAATATGAAAATGTACATGAACTATTTTACAGACTTTAGGTGTAGGTTCGTAATAACACATTAACTAAGTTTGTACAATATTTGAGTCCATTCAGCAACACATTTCATTAATTCTGTCTGATTTTACAAGAACTACAGTTATTATTTATCAGTATGTATTAATGTGATATATCTATTTTTAACCATTTAATACACAGTTTATGAAACAATCTAATGTGAAGTACATACTTAACACTTAACAACATTCAGTATTTTTAATAAGGGCATTTTTGCAATTCACTTGTTATGACGTGACGTATCGACCTTCCGATAATACTGTTTCTGGGTCCAAGCCTCTGCTTCCTTGACTGAGGCTCTCATCTTTTCGACATGCAGTAGTGCTGTGTCCCTTGTTGTTTGAACAGATCTGAGACCAAAAAAAAAATATTCAATTGTCATTCTACCGCTTTCCTTGCAATGAGAAAGAGAAGAGGAAATGGCTGCAGTTGATAAGGTAAGTTACAATTCTTAAACGAATGAAGAAAAACAAAGTTTGGTGCCGGTGGGTGCTAACGTTAGCCAGACCGGCCCTTTGCGGATACCCCTGATATAGGCTATGTGTTTTATATTTTTTGTTCTGGCCAAGCAAGAGCACAGCTGATAGTACTCTCTACATACTGTTCTTACCAGTTCTCATTATGCATATACATTAGTGCACAGCCTGTCTACATTATAGTTTAGCATTACTGTACACCTGCTGCCATATAATCTTACCACTGTATTATATTCTGTTTTATTACTATATTTTAATTGCTGTACTATTTTATGTATTAGATTCTTATTTTAACTTGCATGCTTCTCTTTTCTATACATACTGTTTGAGCATTGTTGGAGGGAGCCTGAGATTTAAGATTTTCATTGCCAGTGACTGCTTCACTGTAATTGTTGTGTACATGATTAATAAAGAACTGAAATAATGATGATGATGATATATATATATATATATATATATATATATATATATATATATATATATATATATATATATATATATATATATATATATATATATTATTATTATTATTATTATTATTATTATTATTATTATTTAATTTTTTTACAGGCTTGAAAACTTCACCCCAAACTGCAACTCGTGGGTGTGCAGTTGACATTTCCCCAATGGCAAAGCTGCTGGGCTATTGCGATTCACATGGAACAAGGGGAAGATTTACCTTCGCCAGTGACCTGTACAGTGGGAGTGCCTCAGACAAGGCAATAACAGCTGACTGTGGACTTCTCCAACATCTACAATCAGGTGATATGGTTATGGAAGACAAAGGCTTCACAATTCGGGACATTTTGTCTGAGGGAGACATCCCGTCTTTCCATGTCAATGGACAGTTCACACAGGAGGAAGTGAACAATAACAGACTAATCTTCAGTGCTAGGATACATGTGAAGCGTGCCATTCAGAGGCTGAAATTGTTTTGTATTTTGGACCACATCCCATACCAGTTCAGAAAAAACATCAACAAGATACTGAAAGTATGTGTGTCTTACAAATTTATAAACACCCATTCTCCGCTAAATTGAATGAATTAACTGAATGTCAATATGTGTTGAACATTGTTGAATAACACTGATTCATGCCTGTTAAGGGAGAGACAGGTGTGCTTCGCCCCCTTTTGGGCATCTTCCCATTTTCTGACTGATTTATGCCTGTTTGTTTTGCAGAAAACTTTTATTTAAAAAGTAATACCAAATAAAAAATGTGTTACTCATTTTATTTCCAGAATTTTTTTTTTTTTTCATAAAACATGTTGTTGTGTGAAGTGCCAAAACTTCATTTATTATAACTGTCACAATTAATTCAAAGGACATTAGAACAGATCATGAATGCAGGGTAAATACAAGTGCAGATATTAACTTACAACTGTGACAGAATGTGACATCAGACTTAACAACCAGATAGAGCACACCAGTCTGGTTCCAGAAGTGAAAATCCCGTTTATTTTCAATGATAAAATATAAAACTTATATTTATAGACAGACCTACCGTGAGCTTCGATGTTGTTCATCGATGGTATATGCTTCCGTTGAATCTATCCGTCTGCGTTATCTCAACTTCATTTTCAAAATCGAGTTTGATAGCGAAATACATGGTAAACACCTACATTACCCATGGTACATCAGATGTTTTGAATCATCCAACCTGCCGTAGATTCCTTACAAACAATAGACCTTTTTCACACTCTGGGTTTTGGAACACGGAAGTAAACATTTGCAGGGTAAACTTTGACAGCGGTGAATGGGGGACCACAGCAAATATTATTTTTACTTACCCATTTGCTCCAAGAACAAAGCAAAAATCCACTATTACATTTGAATGGCTTTCCAGAAGAAAAAAGAAATAGAGAGCGGTGGATTAAGACAGATGGGAGAAGATGCCAAATTTACTGTCACTCTCTCAGCAGCTGTATTAGAAACCTCCTCGCAGCTGTGGTAATAAAAAAATTTCAACTAATTCCAGGGTTATACAACACAAAGTATAATGTTATAAACCTACACTCAATATTTAAAACAATTATCATATAAAAACGTTTACTAGATTTACACTGCTAAATAAGGTGGAAATGCATCATCACAGTCTGTGAAAAGGTCTATAGAGGAGGTGCAGAAAATCCGTTCATTCAGATGAGTGAGTGAAGCAGCAGATGCTGACATCGCGTTCATACAGACGAGCGAGTAAAGTGATGTGAAGGCACACGCAGACGTCACGTAAAGCAAACGCAGATGTCGCATTCACTGAGATGAGTGCGTGATGCAAAGTCATAATTTTGACCCCAAAGGGACACCATAGCGTTGAGCCTGTTTTTGCCTAGCAGCTCAAGCTGAGCTCAGCGGCTCTAGGTGCAGTACAACACTAAAATAATCAGAAGATTATAGAAAAGACACAAAAGCAAATCAAAATTATTCAAATTGAACCTATATTACACTACAATTTATATGTCTGCATGCAAGTAAACTTAATAAAATAACTTCAAAAAGGAAAGAATTAATTAACTTTTGCCATTCTGTGTATATAGTTGTAGTTTAGACACAACATTAACCAATCACAACCAAGTGTGCTGATAAAGATGAAGTGCACGTGACTGCCCGCTGTTGTCGCTGAAGCAGCAATAACCTCAGCTTATTAGGACCTTATTAAATAAAAAATTTGGCATAGGACCCCATAGATAACTTTATTTCCTGCGCAGAGACGCTGCTGGTTCTTGCGGAAGAGACGCGACCAATGTGAATGTTCAACGCGACCGCCCCGCTCACAGAGGATGTGTGAACCCGGTGTAAGACAAAACCTCCTGCATCTGTCAAACGCTGTTCACGTGCCAACCTTGCACGTGCAGAAATGCTCACAATTGCGATAGGCAGGGAAAAACATTTGCATTTAATGCGGATGTTTACAAGGATTTATACAGTGGGCACTAATATGTTGCACTAGCGCTGATATTAAAATGCAAATTTAAAAACTGAGGTCATAAGAGCCCATAGTTACAGATTCATGCTGAAAATGAATGAGTATCACCATGACATAGACAAGCTCACATTATCACAATCTTTAAAACTTACCTCAATATATATTCTTAAATTGGAGCAGCAATTTGAATCTTGAAATATCTCATTGTCTTGGTGTAAAATGAAGGCATTGTGTGAAGTGAAGAACTGTTTGTTTTGCACGCTTGCTGCTGTAGTGTTGAACACTACTCGAGTGACAGCATGCAGCTGTGAAGTTCCGCTGTCTTAAAAGTCCCATTCAAAAATCTAAATAAATTACGTATTTATTAACATTTATTAAATTAAAACCAGTAATGTAACGACAGTAACGCTACTCATTGTAAGGAAGTAAAAGTAAAAAAATGTCATAAGAAATGTACTGTAGTAAGAAAACTTTTTTCCAAAAAGTTACTCAAATAAATGTAATGGAGTAAATGTAGTGTGTTACTACACACCTTTGCTAGTGAGTGGCAGTACTGCGGACAGAAACACCTTGTTGATGAGAGAGGCCAACGGAGAACGGCCAGACTGGTTTGAGCTGACAGAAAGACCACGGTAACTCAGATAACCACTCTGTACAATTGTAGTTAGCAAAATAGCATCCCAGAATGCACAACACATCAAACCTCGAGGCGGATGGACTACAACAGTAGAAGACCATGTCGAACACTTTATTAGGACCATAGAGTTCCTAATAAAGTGCTCAATGAGCACATTATATATATATATATATATATATATATATATATATATATATATATATATATATATATATATATATATATATATATACACACACACACATACTAGCGGCCAAAAATTTGGAATAATGTACAGAGTTTGCTCTTATGGAAAGAAATTGGTACTTTTATTCACCAAAGTGGCATTCAACTGATCACAATATATAGTTAGGACATTAATAATCTGAAAAATTACTATTACAATTTGAAAAAAAATATTCAGAACTTCTTAAACTACTTCAAAGAGTTCTCATCAAAAAATCCTCCATGTGCAGCAATGACAGCTTTACAGATCCTTTCTATCCTTTTCATTCTAGCTGTCAGTTTATCCAGATACTCAGGTGACATTTCACCCCCCACACTTCCTGTAGTACTAGCCATAGATATGGCTGTCTTGTCTGGCACTTCTCATGCACCTTACAGTCTAGCTGATCCCACAAAACTCAATGGGGTTAAGATCCATAACACTCTTATCCAATTATCTGTTGTTCAATGTCTGTTTCTTTGCCCACTGTAACCTTTTCTTTTTGTTTTTATGTTTCAAAAGTGGCTTTTTCTTTGCAATTCTTCCCATTGAGTCTTCTCCTTACTGTTGTACATCTTGGTTACTGTCGTAACCTCCGTTCTTTGATGGAGGGAACGAGACGTTGTGTCAATGTAGTGAAACTAGGGGTCGCTCTTGGGTGCCCCAAACACCTCTGATCTTTGAGAAAAGGTCAATGGGAATTGGCGAATCTTTCGAACATACAGGTATAAAAGGAGCTGGCTCGCAACCACTCATTCAGGTTTTGTGCTGAGGAGCCAAGACAGGGTCCCGGCCATTTCAGCGGGTAGCTCAGCGTTGTGGCAAGAAGGACACAATGTCTCATTCCCTCCATCAGGGAACGGAGGTTACGACAGTAACCAAGATGTTCCCTATCTGTCACTCACTCGATGTTGTGTCAATGTAGTGACACTAGGGGTCCCTATACGAAAAGCCACAATCAACTGAACTGTGTTATGTGGACTGGCGATGCAGGTGCAGGCAGACCACTGCGTGCCTCGTAGCAAGTGCACCCTACCCCCACGTAACCTCCCCCAACGCTCCACGAGTATCATACGGCCCCACACACCCCGGGGACAAGACGAGCTCATAATGGGGACAGGACACGCCAGCCGTGGCCTCTTCTCTTCTTTTTTTTTCCCATAAAATTGGAAAATCATTCAGCTGGGGCCATATACGTCTGCGTTGGTGGGGGGGTGTCCTTTGCCAAGGGGAAAGACACCGCAGAGACCACACCTTGCCCGAAGGGGAGGTAACTTGTGGAGAATATGTCACATGGACTTACCTACCGGCAGTATCGCATGTGTAAGGAGTCCCGCAGTAGGTCCTACCCGGAGGGGAGGAGCTCTACAAACACGGCGACCAGTGGCAGAGGGAGCTCTGCCCAAGGAAGACGCGGATTTACCAACAGGGAAACTGTACCACGGAAAATACATCACACATGGTTACCCACGGGCAACCAGCACATGAGGAGCACCTACCCCAGTACAGGGCATACTAGCAGACATACTGAGCCGGCATTGAATTTCTCAGCCGAATTCGCCTGCCACTAACACGTGCTTGCCCTGGATCAACGGCCCTGTCCAGGAGCTCGCGGCTGCGTGCCCATTGCACACGGCACCCCAGCCTAACTTGGAGGCATCTGTCATAACAACGACACACCTGGACACTTGTTCTAAGGGGACCCCTGCCCGCAGAAATGCAAGGTCAGACCAAGGGCTGAACATGCGGTGGCAGATCGGCGTGCCATGCGATGCGTGCCGCGGCACCATGCCTATCTCGGGACTCGAGTCTGAAGCCAGTGCTGGAGAGATCTCATATGCATCAACCCGAGCAGCGTGACCGCCGCCGAGGATGTCATATGCCCCAGGAGTCTCTGAAACTGTTTCAGTAGGACCGCCATTGTCCGCCTGAAAGACTTCAGGCAGTTCAGCACTGACTGCGCATGCTCGTTCATAAGGCACGCTATCATAGAGACTGAGTCCAACTCCATCCCGAAAAAAGAGATGCTCTGAACCGGGGAGAGTTTGCTCTTTTCCCAGTTGACTCGAAGCCCCAACCGGCTGAGGTGCCTGAGCACCAGGTCCCTGTGCACATACAACAGGTCTTGAGAGTGAGCTAGAATCAGCCAGTCATCGAGATAATTGAGGACGCGAACGCCCACTTCCCTTAGCGGGGCAAGGGCTGCCTCTGCGACTTTCGTAAAGACGCGAGGCAACAGGGACAGACCGAAGGGGAGGAACTTGTACTGATATGCCCGGCCCTCGAAGGCGAAATGCAGAAAGGGTCTGTGACGAGGTAAAACCGAGACATGGAAGTACGCATCCTTCAGGTCTACCATCACAAACCAATCTTGATGCTGGACACACGACAGAATGCGCTTCTGTGTCAGCATCTTGAACGGGAGTCTGTGCAAGGCCCGGTTCAGCAGTCGCAGGTCCATGATTGGCCGCAACCCACCGCCTTTCTTTGGCATAATGAAGTAGGAGCTGTAGAACTACAGAAGGATTGCAACCTCCGCACGCAGGGAAGTGGCATTCTCACCCCTCACCGAGGTGAAGCGGACACCGCTGAACCTGGGCGGGCGCCTGGCGAACTGAATCGCATAGCCAAGTCGGATCATCCTGGCCAGCCAGTGCAACGGATTGGAGAGCGCTAGCCATGCCTCCAAACTCCGAGCGAGGGGCACGAAGGGGACAATCGCATCTGATGTACCTGTGGGTGGGGCCTCGCGGTGGGGCGGAGCAGGAGTCACCACATCGAGGATCCTCGAATCCCGAGCTTGTGGCTGTGCTGAGAAAAAGGTCAAAGCACTTACCTTGCTCCATGTGCTCACCATAGGACCTGTCAGTGACGGGGAGGAGTGTTAACATTCTCGTGACTCGTCACAACCGCCTGAGCGTGGGTGTGTGTGTGTGCCGCAGCTGGGAGCGTGAAGGCAGGGAACCCACTTCCGCAGCGCTGTGCCTGCCGTGAACGTTTGGTGTCCGGCTGTCATGATAACGATGGCCGTAAACACCGGCTGTGTGACCCAGGAAATGAGGAAACCTCTCTTTCTTTGAAAATGGGGGTGCTGCAGCCCCTCAGGCATGCGGTGAAATCAAATTCAAAGGAAACCAAAGATTCTCCTCCCGGCACTCCACCGGGGGATGGAGTGGTCTGTCCACCACCTCCAAGCTTACAGTGGGTCTCCTCATCCCTGGGTAGCCCGTCTCAAGGGTGCTTCGAAGCCTTCCTAGGGTTCTTGGCGCTGGATCTTGGCATTCGGCCCGGGCTGCAGCAGAGCCAGTGTTGTCACCGCAGGGAGATGCCCTTGGCGACAAGCAGACGAGGTGCAGGACCTTGAGCCACGCCGTGGCAGGATGTGTTGGATAGCATCTGTCTGCTTCTTCTTCTACGGTGTTGCCGAACAGGCCAGCCTGGGAGATGGGGGTGTCAAGGAAACGTACCTTGTCGGCATCCTTCATCTTGACAAGGTTAAGCCACAGGTGGCGCTCCTGGACCACCAATGTGGACATCGCCTGCCCAAGAGCCTGCACCGTGACCTTCGTGAGATCGGTCAATGAGCACAACTCCTGCATCACTCCCAGGTCAAGACTACCCTCGTGCAGCTCTTTCAGCACCTTGGCCTGGTGCACTTGCAGGAGGGCCATGGCGTGCAGGGCGGAGGCGGCCTGTCCAGCAGCACTGTAAGCCTTGGTCGCCAAGGACGACGTGAACTTACAGGCCTTGGACGGGAGTCTCGGGCGATTCCGCCAGGTGGCAGAGTTTTGCGGGCACAGGTGCACTGCAACCAACTTGTCCACCTGGGGAATCGCCATGTACCCCCTGGCCACCCCACCATCGAGTGTAGTGAGAGTGGAGAAGCTCAGAGGTCAGGTCCGGGCAGTAAAAGTTGCCTGCTTTTGAGCTCCTTGTGCACCTCCGGGAAGAATGGAACCAGGGCGGGGCGTGGCCGTGAGCAGCGCTCTGAGCCCAGGAACCAATAATCAAGCCGCGATGGCTCAGGCAGGGTGGAGGGTTCCACTCAAGCCCGATGCTCGCGGCAGCCCGGGCAAGCATGGCTGCCAGCTCCGCGTCGGCCTCAGACTGGGCGACCACACACGAAGGTGGGAACCCAGTTGAGTCCTCCGCATCCGACTGGATCAGCCCGCTCTCCAATGCTGCGATCGAGAGCTCATCCTGCTCTCGAGCCCCGAATGAGACAGGCGGCTTGCCCCAGGGCAAGTTTGATGTCTCATCCCAGAACTCGACCAGGGCAAACGAGCATACTGGGGAATGGGAGGTCCGTGGGGGATTACCAGGCGGAACCACTCCCATTGGGGTCCCCAAATCGCCCCCAGCGCTAACCGTGGAAAATACATCACACATGGTTACCCACGGGCAACCAGCACATGAGGAGCACCTACCCCCTTAAGAAGGAAAGCCGCAACCACAACGTTGCTATGGTCATACTCTCACAGTGAGAGCATGAGCCATCCACGAACGCTGTCTCAGCGTGGCTGTAGCCCAGACACGTGAGGCAGCGATCGTGGCCATCAGAGGCAAAGAGGTAAAGACCGCAACCAGGAACTATACACAGGCGGAAAGTCATCTTTAAAAAGACACTCTCCGTCAGTGCCACTCTTTTAGAGGAAAATATACTCTTTTATCAGAATATGTACTGTATATTAGCTGTCGAAGCGCCCAGGGGCGTACTCTGCACTAGTCGTGCATGAGGGGGAGAAACCGCTGTAATGCGCCGTATATCCAAAAGCATACA
Organism: Myxocyprinus asiaticus; assembly: GCF_019703515.2. Lineage (NCBI taxonomy): Eukaryota > Metazoa > Chordata > Actinopteri > Cypriniformes > Catostomidae > Myxocyprinus > Myxocyprinus asiaticus. Next base: position 13,629,919 of record NC_059372.1, on the reverse strand, counting down.
AATCGCGAGGTGAATGGAAATGCAGTGGAACTCACTGATTCAACATCGCTCGGCTCCAAAGAAAAAATCTGAATGAGTGGTTGCGAGCCAGCTCATTTACCCGTATGTCCGGGGGAGTGGCATGCAAATTCCACTCACCAATTCCTATTGGCCTTTTCTCAAAGATCAGAGGTGTTTGGGGCTCCCAAGAGCGACCCTTAGTGTCACTACATCGACACAACGTCGAGTGAGTGACAGATAGGGAACTGGTGTTGAGTGTGTAGAATTCAATGAAGCTGTCAGCTGAGGACATCAGACTCTGATGTACTTATCCTCTTGTTTAGTTGTACATCTGGCCTTCCACATCTCATTCTGTCCTTGTTAGAGCCAGTTGTCCTTTGTCTTTGAAGACTGTAGTGTACACCTTTGTATGAAATCTTCAGTTTTTTGGCAATTTAAAGCATTGTATAGCCTTCATTCCTCAAAACAATGATTGACTGATGAAGAAGTTTCTAGAGAAAGCTGTTTCTTTTTTGCCATTTTTGACCTAATATTGACTTTAAGCCATGCCAGTCTATTGCATACTGTGGCAACTCAAAAACAAACACAAAGACATTGTTAAGCTTAATTTAATGAACCAAATAGCTTTCAACTGTGTTTAATATAATGGCAAGTGATTTTCTAGTACCAAATTAGCAATTTAGCATGATTACTCAAGGATAAGGTGATGGAGTGATGGCTGCTGGAAATGGGGCCTGTCTAGATTTGATCAAAAATTATTTTTTTTCAAATAGTGATGGTGCTGCTTTTTACATCAGTAATGCCCTGACTATACTTTGTGATCAGTTGAATGCCACTTTGGTGAATTAAAGTACCCATTTCCTTCCAAAACATCAAAATCTGTACATTATTCCAAACTTTTGGCCGCCAGTGTATATACACTGCGTGCATAATTATTAGGCAAGTGAGTATTCTGATTTTATCATTATTTCCATGCAAATTTTCCAATTCCAAACTATATAAACTTGAATGCTTATTGGATTCAATCATTTTCAGGTGATATATATTTGTGTAATGAGGGAGGGTGGGCGAAAGTGTGCATAAGTGTGCTTATATCAAGGTGTGCATAATTTTTAGGCAGCTTCATTACCTCAGGTATAATGGGCCAAAAAAGAGAATTAACTGGCATTGAAAAGTCAAAAATTGTAAAATGCCTTTCAGATGGATGCAACACTCTTGAAATAGCTAAGCTATTGAGGCGTGACCGCCGGACAATCAAACATTTTGTTGCGAATGGTCAACTGGGGTGTAAAAAACTCATGGAGAAGAAAAGGCGCAAATTAACTGCAAAAGACTTGAGAAGAATTAAATGTGAAGCTACCAGGAACCCATTATCCTCCAGTGCCACCATATTCCAGAACTGCAACCTACCTGGAGTGTCCAGAAGTACAAGGTGTCAAGTGCTCAGAGGCATGGCCAAGGTCAAGAAGGCTGAAACACGATCACCACTGAATAAGATTCACAAGTTGAAGTGTCAAGATTGGGCAAAGAAATACCTGAAGACAGATTTTTCAAAGATTTTATGGACAGATGAAATGAGAGTGACTCTTGATGGACCAGATGGATGGGCCCGTGGCTGGATCACTAATGGACACAGGGCACCACTTCGAGTAAGGCACCAGCAAGGTGGAGGAGGGGTACTGGTATGGGCAGATATCATTAAGGATGAGATAGTTGGACCTTTTTGAGTTGAAGATGGACTGAAACTGAACTCCCAAACCTACTGCCAGTTTCTGCAAAGTACTTTCTTCAAGCAGTGGTACAGGAAGCAGTCCTCAACATTCAAGAAGGCCAAGATTTTTATGCAGGACAATGCTCCATCACATGTATCCAAGTACTCCACTGCTTGGCTAGCAAGCAAGGGCCTCAAAGATGCCCAAATAATGACTTGGCCCCCTTCCTCACCTGACTTAAATCCTATTGAGAACTTGTGGGCCCTTCTCAAATGTGAGATTTACAGTGAGGGAAGACAATGCACCTCTTTGAACAGCATTTGGGAGGCTGTGGTTGCTGCCTCAGCGAAAGTTGATCGTGAACAGATCAATAAACTGACAGACTCCATGGATGGAAGGCTCATGGCAGTTATTGAAAAGTGTGGCTATATAGGTCACTGAATATTTTTTAAAGGCCAAAAATGTTATTTAATTGTCATTTTGTGTTACTTATTTGTTGCACTTACTCTAAAAATTGAGAATCAACAATTGAGTTGGGAGAAATTCTTTTTGTAATTTAGTTGCCTAATAATTGTGCACACTAATAGTTGCCTAATAATTGTGCACACTTATATATCCCCCTGAGAAAGACAAAACTCACTTTTCCTTTGTTAAACATTCAGGTTTGAGGTTCAATAACATTTTGGATTGACTGAGAGCATTGTGTTTGTTCAACAATAAAATGAATCCTGAGGAATACATTTTACCTAATAATTGTGCATGCAGTGTATATACAATCAAAAGTTTTGAAACACTTACTTATTCTTTATTATAATTTTTCTTTTTTTTTCACATTTAGAATAATAGTAAAGTCATCAAAGCTATGGAATAACATAAATGGAACTATGGGAATTATGTTGTGACTAAAAATCCAAAATAAATCAAAACTGTGTTATATTTTAGCATCTTCAAAGTAGTCACCCTTTGCCTAGAATTTGCAGACATGTACTCTTGACATTTGTTCAACCAACTTCTTGAGGTATCACCCTGGGATGCTTTTTAAACAGTATTGAAGGAGTTTCCATCTATGTTGGGCACTTATTGGCTGCTTTTCTTTATTATTTGGTCCAAGTCATCAATTTCAAAAACTTTTTTTTTTTTTTAATTAAATTTTAGTTTTATAAGGAAATAAATTAATATGGTGGCACAATTATATTTTTGTCTACAAAACTAATTTCAAACATTTAAGCATACGCCTTCAGATCAAAAGATTTTTAAAATCATGAGAAACATTTCAGTCAAGCGTTTCAAAACTTTTGAGAGGTGGTGTATATACATAAAAAAGAAAGATCATTATGATTTGTAGAATTGTACACTATTTTTATGACAATTAACCACATTTCTGTGATAAATTCTCAGTACTGTAATTCATGCGGATAGATAGATAGATAGATAGATAGATAGATTACAATTTTATATAATTTGTATTTATTTTATACATTACAGTAATGAGAATTAGATTTTTTGCATTACAGTAGTTTAAATTTGGGGGGTTAACATGCTTAACTGTCATGAAAATCATGCTACAATGCAAAATAAATCAATACATACATAACATATGTCTATAGGAAAGTTTCATAATGTACAGCATGAAGATTTTCTGAAAGGGTCTCACGAAACCTGTCAAGAACATGTCCAGGTTATATTTCAGCCCAAAATCAAAAGAAATAATTATATTTTAAATTATATTTTACTTACAGAAAATGAAGCCTATTTTTCGTACATGTTGCAATTGCAGTCTCCAGGCACGATCATGATTTCAAGCTCGATTACACTTCCTAGTGCTTGATGCATGCACAGAAATGGCGCTAGGAGTGTAATTGAGCTTAAATTAATGATCACCAAGGAGACTGCTGATTTCAAGATTTATAGTGAAAAAGGAGTAACATTTTGGTCTGTTCTCACTAAAAACCTTGGATCTCTTCAGAAGACATGGATTAAACCACTGGAGTCTTATGGATTACTTTGTGCTGCCTTTGTGTGCTTTCTGGAGCTTCAAAATGTTGGTCACCATTCACTTGCATTGTAAGGACTTACAGGGCTGAAATATTCTTCTAAAAACCTTCGCTTGTGTTCTGCAGAAGAGAGAAAGTCATACACATCTCGGAGAGCATTAGGATGTGTAAATGAAGAGAGAGTTTTCATTTTTGGGTGAACTATTCCTTAAATGCTCCAGAAATAGGCTTCATTTTCTTTAAGTAAAATATCATTAAAAATACAATTCTTTCTTTTTTATTTTGGGGTGAAATATGACCTGGACATGCTTTTTGCAGGTACATTGTGAAACTTTCCTATAGCATATTTTTCATTGTAGAAGACTATTCTTCAGCTGATGTACAGCTGTTTTCTGTGTCCTCTTGGAACAGCTTGGCTATGTTGTCATGTTCTTCCTTTGTTATGTTCTTCTCTTTTTCCCTGTATGATGGCCCGTTGCCTACAAATATATGACATAATTGATTTCATATGGTTTTAGCTGTGCTGTACCCCTCTCACAACTGTCAAACATCTCATAGAGTGAAAAAAGACCTTAAAATTAATACTGTAACATAACCACTTGGAGCCTGGTATTTGGCATGCATATATTTGTCAGTCGTAGCACAGAAACAGATATTGTGACATTGGAGGGTTCAGAGATCCAGGTCATCAATGATTTACATCATATAGTTTCATCATCTGGTGCGTTCATTGTTTGATTCATAGATCTCCCTCTGTCTATAAAGCTCTCACACAGGATATAACATTGTTTATACATTTGAAATGTGTAAATCTTGAATTAATGTAGATGCTTGTTTCACCCCTCACATGGCCTGATCTTTGTTTTGTTTTTGTATTTTCAGAATTTTGAAGTATCAGCTTTACAGGTCAAGTACAGATATTGCACTACAAATATCAGAGGAAGGGGTTGTAAAATTGTAATCATGGTCTATTTTATCCATCCTATTAGTTTACAATTCCCTGATAAGTAGTATATTTCAAAGTCAATATTTTTTTCGTAACTTACTTATGTTATTTATGATCAGGGCCGTAGCTAGAGGGGTGAAAGTTGGAAATGATTCTAGGGGCCCACAGGTCCAGAGGGGCCCCACAACAAATTCTAAACTGTATTTTTTAATAGGAAAGGGGCCCAATGCAATATACAAATGTATACAAAGCTAGAGTCACTCAAAAAAGCCTTTATATAATAGCCTACATTTTGCAACACTGATCTTAGAAATTATATTTAAAAAAAAACAGAACCCTAGATTTGAAAAAACTATTAAACTTTTAAAGCTTTTCAAATTCAAGTAATTGCCCTTTTACTAATTTTAATTATTTATTTATTTGTGCTTTGTATCTTCTAATTTGTTGTATTGTCTAAACTACCTGCATTTTTATTTTTCTACATATTGTCTTAGTGCAAATGTGAATAAGAGAGAAAGAAAAAAGTAAGCAGCGTCATAAAGGTTTCCGCATCCGCGGTCATGCTACTCATTTTCCACCCTTTTTTAAAATAATTTGGGACACATGCAAAGGATTGTGGGTGATTGAAGGCCACAAAGTATACACCCGATGCATCCTCCAAAATATGGCAGATGAAGGCTGCGAAACGAGGCTGCCTTTCAAGTGTCCTCACAATTGAAATGGCCTTCGATGGTGCTTGATGACATGGCAGCCGAGACATCCAGCCCTTGAGGCTGCAGCCAAGCACCTTTAGTCTGCCGCTCTCTGTCAGAATAATCACGTAAGGACACATGAAAACGAACACTGGTGCGGAGTATCAATTACACAGAATGTATGAGAGTCCTAACTGCACGTCAATATGAAGAAAGCCAAATCCCAGACATTTATAGCCAGTTTTGAAACCCCGGCCAGACACTTTTTCCAGGTCCAAAAAAAGAGGGCATATCCGGGAAAAAGAGGACGTATGGTCACTCTAAAGAGGAAATGTCATTTACCACATCTTGCTTTTACAGCTGCCTTAGGTTGCTAGGAGGATACTGTACAAATAAAAATTTAGAATATTGTTGAAACTAGGTGTGATTCAAAGATTATATTAAGAAATTAGGAACTGAAAGTTCTACCAGTCAATCAGCTATTTTTAAAGGGATAGTTTACCCAGAAAATGAAAATTCAAAATACATTTACTGACCCGCGTGTCATTTCAAACCCATATGTCTTTCTTTCTTCTGTGGAAAAGGAGAAATTCTGAAAAAAACATACTGACATACACATGGTTGGGAGTGTTAATTCTGAAATGTATTCCACTACAGATTACAGAATACATGCTGTAAAATGTAATTTGTAACGTATTCTGTTAGATTACTCAAGGTCAGTAACGTATTCTAAATACTTTGGATTACTTCTTCAGCACTGGTAGATTTTTTCACTTGTTTTGACTATAAAAACTCTGCCAGTACAGTGAGACAAAATACACATATTAAAAATACATTCTCTGAAAAACCTAAATATCTTATGCAGTGCTGTTTCTAAAACAAGATAAATCAAACTGATCTTGTTTTGAGGATTTTTAGATATTTTTACAGGAAAACAATACGATATGATTTTTGCCCTAATATCAAAGGTCTTACTAGAAAAAAGAAATTATGATTTAACGTGAATTTTCTTAATAAAAAAATATGATCGTGCCTGGTTATGTGCATGTAAAATGGCTAGAAATAACATTTTATCTTAGCGTAAAGCTGACTTTTTATACAAGGTTTATTTCTATTTCTTCTGCTCCAAACACACTCCAAACTTACTTCTCTATTTGCTCGTATGAATGTAACACATCATAAGAAAGTGTTTCACCGCTGTTCAAATGCACTTTGGATTGCATCATTTATATGTATAAATGTTTTCCATCTGAAAGGACTAAATATTAAATGAAACAAATGACAATAAAATGCAAAGCAATCTCTTCAGTAATCAAAATACTTCTTGAATGTAACTGTATTCTAATTACCAATGATTTCAATTGTAACTGTAGTGGAATACAGTTACTTATATTTTGTATTTTAAATACGTAATCCTGTTACATGTATTCCGTTACTCCCCAACCCTGGACATGTACATATTGACATATAAGAAAATATTGGTAGCTCTTTTTCATGCAGTAACAATGTATGGGGACTAAAATCACAAGTAACATAAAAGTGGTCCATAGGACTTGTGAGCTATATTCCTGTCATCTTAATTCATACGATTGCTTTAGGTGAGAAACAGACTGAAATTTAAGTCGCTATTGACTGAAAATCTTGACAACTTCAAAGCTCTGGTCACCATTCATTGTTATTGCATGTAAGAAAGTCATACAGGTTTAAAATGACGTGAGGGTGAGTAAATGATGACAGAATTCTCATTGGTTTAACTGTTCCTTTTATTGGGCGAAATGTGCTATTGCAGTTCATATGTTGCTAAGACCACAACTCACGACAAAGCAACAAGTGGTTGTTAGCTGCTAAATTGTTTACATATGAGTCATAAGCACAGTACAGTGTACATTACATAAAACAGAAATGTCTTGAATCACTGCTGTTTTCTCAGCTGTCATGGCAGCCTTTGGGTTTTTTTCCTTGTTGCCGTTGTTCCTAAAAGGCTACTTAAAAGGGACGAGAACATGAAGTTTCTGTTACTTGTAAAGGGAGATTTTATAGCTTCACAAGAAGACATTTAATGGAATATTTAATCAGAAAAGGTCTGTACTGTATTGATTGTTCATCCAAAGGAATCTTAAAGCTTGATTATGGTTTATTGGATCGTTTTCAGGAATAGTTTTAGAAAAGGACCACATCCCTCAGGATGTAGTAACGGGGTGTGACATAATGTAAGAGGGTGCATGCAGTGATTACAAGCACAAACCATGGCAACAGTGCAGCTAAATCTCATTTATAAACTTTATACATTTCTGCATTTCGAAAAACATTTGCCTGTGCAAAACTCACCACCAGATTATTTTTGGGCTGTTACAGGACATTTCTATGTGGTTGCTAAATTGTATATTGGATTTTCTGCTCCCGTTTTATCATCTGCCAGGCGAAAATCATAATTCAGATTGCTTAGAAAAGTACTAGCACACCCCTCAACAAGTCACACGTTTTTAGGTTCATGTCCATAACACCATAGGTGCATTGTTACTAAAGTTACTAATAAAAGGAATCCACTACAAATTACTAACTATTTCTCCAAAATTATACTCAGATTACCTTACAGACTACTTCACTGAAAAGCTAATCACGTAACTAATTACTTTACTTTTAAGTTACTTCTAACTTTTTTTTCCACTCAACAAATTCAAAATAATGTCTATTTTCTCATTGTTCATCATCACACAAACTTTAACTTCAACATATGAACATATGAATTATGATTTGAATTGTATTACATAAATATTTTTTTAGAAATATTTTTAACCCCATGTAATGTACTTAAAAGTTATTACTTTCATTGAAAGTCAGTAACTGTAATCTGATTACAAGAATTTAAAATGTAATGTCTTACACTACTTTTATGCCTAAATGTAATTATATTACAGTAACTAATTACTTTGTAATCCAGCTACACCCAACACTGCTTAGGTGCAATACTTAGAGTTGGGGGTTTTGAAAAAATCATCATTCTGATGACAAATTCCTAACACTATAAAGTTTAAAACTAAACAGAGAAATCATCAACATTGAAATTCAGTCCACAACTAAGTGTCTTTTTTCTGTGAAAAACTATTTTCCATTTGCCAAGCAGTGTCCGTTTGCCAACCCTTGACTTGTTCATTCATTTTACAAGTGCATAAAACTGCAAAAAAATCAAAAAACTTTCCATTGTTGTTGAGTCACATTTTTACAGCTCTACTTTTCTGCTCACATTTAGAGTTTTTATCCATTCAAGGTGTTCCAGACAGGGGTGTTTAATACTGTAAATTCTGAGCTGAAATGTGTAACTTAGTGAATTGAAAATTATCATGTTATTCTTTTTGATTGGGGAAGGGTCATAAGGTTATAAGCTGTTCATGCAGTTTTGTGTCTTTGGAATATAAAAGGATGTTGTTGTTATTCAGCTGACAGCATAAAGTACTTGGCCATTATTTTTTTGTTGTTGACACATCCTTCAGCTTATCTATAAAAACCTGGTACCTAATGTTCAAGTGTTCTGATTCATAGTGCTCATTGTTGTTATTCAGCAAATACACGTTAATACTGAGGCATTTCCTATAGCTGCGTCATTGTTACTTACACTGTCTGCATTCCTTTGGCTCTTCCAGCTTTCGGAAGTGCAACACAATGGTAAAGGCATGACAGGAAGTGCTGGATAACTGACACATCTTTACCATTTCTTATTTCTTTATTATTACTCAGACTCCGGCTCATAAGCGAAGTGGAGTATTTCTCTCAATTATCCTGGAATATTAGCATCAGACATGCAGAACTCAGGACAAGATCAGTAGCATTTTGAGTAACGATGGCTGTGAAATAAGCCTTGTAGTCATTAAATATTTGCTTGGTTATGTCTAAAACTAGGCCTAACTTCTATATCATTAGGTGGGGTGCCTTGAAAGCCAGCCTAAAACCAGTTTCCTTAGGAGCAAACTTCATACAAAAATGCTGTGTGAAGTTATCGACTGACTGGGCTGAAAGGCAGCTGCCTTAGGCCAGAAACATACTTTACGCAAGTATGCATACGCAGATGCAAGTGCTTGGCCAGTGTATTGCCATCACGCAGCCAAGTTGAACATACATAATGTGTGTTCTTGCATTACTGTGGAGGTAAACCTCAGTACTCAAGGGGGCGATAGAGTTACCTTCAAAAGTCTGTGCCATTAAACAAAATGTGTTGTTATTCAGGTAAGTTTCTATTAATATATTGACTTTAACTAACTTGCTCAACAATATCCTCCTCAAACTGTTGCTCCGCCATGACAGTTGGTGACTTGAAAGAGAAAATGAACCGTAGAAGCAGACAGTTCACACTAATGTCCTCTATGCCCCTTCCTATAATAATTATTAATTGTGGCAATGTTGAAAATGCAACGCATACTTGCGTTTTGTTATAAATTGCGGTCTGACCACTGATATATATATATATATATATATATATATATATATATATATATATATATATATATATATATATATATACACATATATACAGTAAACTGCCAGCAGGAGGTGAAGCCACCAGAAGTGTTTGAGCGGCCATATTGGTATAGCAGCTGACTTGCAGATGTGAAAGTAAAACTAAATAGGCACAACATGTGACTTTCAGATGTGAAAGTGGAGATTTATAGTAAAAAATTACTTAAATATAGATCTGTTTCTCACCTACACCTATCATATTGCTTCTGAAGACATGGATTTAACCACTGGAGTCTTATGGATTCGTTTTATGCTGCTTTTATGTGCTTTTTGGGCCTTCTGATTTCTGGCCACCATTCACTTGCATTGAAAGGACCAACAGAGCTGAAATATTCTTCTAAAAATCTTCATTTTTGTTCAACAGAACAAAGAAAATCATACACATCTGGGATGGCATGAGGGTGAGTAAATGAGAAAATTTTCATTTTTGGGTGAACTATCCATTTAAGTTCTGCTGACTGCCCATATTTTCGCCTTTAGCATTTAAATTGAAAGTCCTTATTTACTATCAAAGGTTTGCCATTGCATCCTCACAGAATGAAACTGTTACATCAGCCCTTTACATAAATGTATATACTGTATCTTAGGAATGCAGAAGTTTTGCTAAAACGCAACAAAATTGTTAGCAAAAAACACCAATAGCAGTGCTTGAATGAATCATTGACACATGCAGCCTGACTTTTGTTCAACAGCATCTTGGCTAATAGGTTGTGGCAATGTTTTCCACTGCTATCTGATGCCTTATGTACAGGAAGAGAATGCAGACAGCCCCTGGGACAAAGAGGCATTTGGTCATCGTACCCACCAAGCTGTTTCCTCCCATTCAGTGTATTTCAGGGAAATTTCATTGTTCTCTGGGCAAGGCATTAACTGATGTTGAAAAGATGGTTGCAGTTTTATTAGTGGTAGTCTAAACAGATACAAAACAGACTTCATCAACTTCAGTAGAGTTTTTTGTATGATTAATGGACACATAAGATGGCCCTCCTCCACCCTTTGCTAAAATTAAAGGTGCACACATTAATTTAGCCTTATATTAAAAGTTTTATCCTTAAAGGGTTAGTTCACCCTCTATAATTGTCCCTCTTACTCACCCTCATGCCATCTCAGTTGTGTATGACTTTTTTTCTTCTTCTGCTGAACACAAATGAAGATTTATTGAAGAATATCTCAGCTCTGTAGGTCCATACAATACAAGTGAATGATGACTAGAACTGTGAAGGTCCAAAAAGCACATAAAGGCAACATAAAAGTAATCCATACAACTCCAGTGGTTTAATCCATGTTGTCAGAAGCGATATGATAGGTGTGGGTGAGAAACAGATCAATATTTAAGTACTTTTTTACTATAAATTCTCCAACCTGCCCAGTAGGTGGCGATATACACAAAGAATGTGAATCACCAAATACAAAAGAAGAAGAATGTGAAAGTGAAAATGGAGATTTATATTTATTTTCAAAAACTCCAGTCAAATCAGTAGTCCAATAAAAGCCGTTTTATTTTACATGGAGCTGACCTGCCACATGGGGGCTGCCATGTTGAGATCACATGACCAGCCAAAAACTACTCACTTTATCTCGTTACCCACCCAATTAAATAATGGCTAACTGTGAACAGCACATTTAAACAATGGCATATATAACTGAAAACTAATGCTTTTGGATGATCCACAGGCTATGTAGTTTTTTTGGCTAGTGCAAAATAAACAAAAAAATACTAAGTTCACCTTTAAGATTGCCCGCTTCGCCCTTTGCTTAAATTTAATGTAAAAGTGCACTGAGCTGAGCTAAGCCTTGAACTATGCCTGTTTTGCCCTAAATGCAATTTTTCATCGGGATGTCATATCTCTTCCTCTTTCATTTTCATTCTTTCATTCTGAATGACTGTGCTGGGCATTAGAGACGTCCATGGATTTATTAAAAGCCCTTTATGGTTTCAGTGTGTCAGGGATGCTAACAAGGAGTCCCATTACTCAGTGTCTCTAACCAAAAACAGTGTTTTATGAACATTAAAGTGATAAATGACTAAAAGTGAGAAAACTGAGCTGAAAAATGAGTACATAGTGACTGGAGTTTGAATAAACTGAAATTTACTGCAAACACTGAAATGCTGCGACGGTTTGGTAGGTCTCATATTTGTCATAATCAAATGCAAAGGCTATAGACAAAAGTGTGTGATATATATATATATATATATATATATATATATATATATATATATATATATATATATATATATAACAATGCAAAATAGAAGCATTTTCACTAGTTGTCTCTTTTAGACCCCACTGTTTGGCCTGTTTGGCAAATTATTTTTGGTTCATTGTCAAAGAACAAGAGCAAACAGTGAACAAGACAGACTTTTTTTGTTTTTTATCCCTCATGCATTTTAGGGTTTATGTCTGAGGAAGAGGGGAAAGAAGGTTTTTTCTGGATGTTTGCCCACATACTGAACATCTGTCAGGATTATGCTTAGTTTTACTCCATTCATGAGACAGTTTCTCCCTCTAGTGGTCATGAGAATTGTTACATCAATACAAGAAGCACTCTGCTGCCGTTCTGTTTCTAGTCACCGCTATTCGGAATGACTCTGACCACGGCTGCCGTTTGGAAATCAGTGTTAAAGTTGAGAGCGATGATCAAAATAAATTGGTAGTCCACTTCGAAGGAATTTTCCGGGTTCAAAACAAGTTACACTCTATCGACACAGCATCAGTAGCATGTCAGTTTCAAGTGTAACCATCTGCATCCCACAAAACTAAAAAGAACACCCACTTCACGACACGCCCTCTACACGTAACGCCCCTCCTTCGATCATAAAGCGATTCTATTGGCTACAAGAACTTTAAAAAATCTATGCTGTTTGGTTAATATTTTCTTAACTCTTTAAATATCACAAAGTATAACTTTTGACATTTTATGTCACATATCATATTATTAACCCGAAGATTTAAATGATAAACTGGTTTATGATCTACATTTAGCGTTAAAATGCTTCATGAATTACTCTTAGATGACAATTTTACGAGTCCTAAAATTATGAGTGATAGCCCCTAATTTTTAAGAGTTGCTCCTAAATGTACCCGTTAGGAGCTACTTTTAGCCTTAAGATTTTTTGTGAATATGGGGCCTGTTTTCTCCAGTTAGCTCACAAGCTAATCGGTTAGCCTATTAGCTTAGCATAATGCAAGCTTCTTCTCCTCATCATTTTCATCACATTTCCCCTCACTGTCGCCACCTAGTGATACGGCGGTATTATTGTTTTCAAAATAACTTTTAATTTAATTTTTAAAAATATTTTTATGGTTATGGTTAGATTTAGAGTTATGGATAGGTGAAGGTGTAGGGTTGCTGCGAGACTCCTAATAAACACAACAAACACAGTGTATGAATGTGGAATCCAACTGTTACAAGACTTCAGGGTTTTGCTGGTTATTTGGAGGGGGCGTACAATGTGTAAGTATTGAGGTAATACATTCAGAAACAGTGTGTATTGTAACGTTTAAGCGCAATACTGTAAACATGCTTTTACATACTAAAAGATATGTCAGAAATTATTACTGGACGCTGTCGATTGAGTTTAACTTGTATTTAACCCGGAACATTCCTGTAACGTAACGTAACTGTTTTCCTTTATACATGCTGACAGCATACAATTCAGATTTCATGCATTTCAACCAGCTTACTCATTGATGACAGACCACAGCTGAAGACATTTTTTATTTTATTTTAGATTTTATTTCACTCACATTTTTTTATGTTTTGTCTCCTCTGTAGGCAACAGTTAGCATAAGTCACTCTTACAGCATAGAACTCCACTCAGCCTTATTAATAAAGCACCTCTAACACACATACACACTCACATACACACACAAACATAAGCACATATAATCATAATGTGGAGTGGATTTCAGTTACTGTAGTGGTTTTGAATCTGTGTATGCCAAAAAGGAGGTGGCACTGAAAATCAAAAATCACATCAGACAAAATAATCAATACTTAGAGCTTCAGCTACAGGAACATTAAGCACATATGATGTTTAAACCTCCTTTTCAAAGCCATCAGGTTTTAGACAACTGGATTAGTGTAAGTTTTTACGTACAGTACATCAAGACAATGATCAAAGGTCAAAAAACAAGTCTGACACTGTTAACCATGTTTTGGTTCATAGCAGGCTCTTAGACCACCAATGTTTGGGATCCGTCAGTTTTCAGTCTAGACGCTGCTATAGACAAAACTCATTTGAGTGCAGGAATGTGTAGTGGCATATTTATTTCCACGTATCCAACACAAAGAACTGACAAAAAGCACACACATGGAGCCAGTACATTAATATCATTCAGTAAACTCAGACGAAGAGACATGCTAACAAACAATGAAGCAAAATCAAAGTAAAAAAAAAAACAAAAAAACAAAAAAAACATAAGTATTAACATAGTAACCATATAAAATAAAAATCCTTCTAGCTTGATTGGTCATTTGCAAAAAGTTTAATTATTGCAGATTTAGTATGAATTTACAAACTTAATGCTTGGAGCTTAACAAAGTCTGAAACCCATAAGAGGGGAAACCCATGCTAAAGAAATCGTGATTAGCCTCATGTGCTCCATTTTAACTAATTTAACAAAGAAACATCACCATTACCCATGACTAACGGTCAAGCAAACCCGAAGCAGATAGATAATTGGAATATTTGCATTTACAACAGTTTGCAGAGCTAAAATGGAACTGTATCATTAAATGTCAACGAGAGCTCATCTCAGTTTCTTTGATGATCATCTGAATTTTTTTTCTCTCTCTACATATACATCTTTACATATAGTGTTAGTATGAATATGTAAAAACTAAAAATAAGAGCACCTTTTGAAATATGATGATCCAAAACTGCACTTACAAATATTGGTTCATCTCATATCTTTCTGGCACACGCACAAACACACATACACACGCATACACACACATTGCAAAAAGACAATTTTCTTAAGTTTAAATAATTTAGCAACATCACAGAATTTGTTATACTATTTGAAGACACTATTTTTTTCCTTTCATGTAACAGTTCAGATTAATTCTTTATGCATTTAACTAACACTTAAAGTGAACCAAAACAACTTAGAAAGCATCTAGGTAAAAACTGCCACAAAATAATTCATATTCTAAAATAAGAGGGATGGAGAAGGGGTTAAGGATTAAAACAGAAAAGGTAAGAAAAGTAGGGGTGAGGAAGATGGTTTTCAAAGGGTTTAAACAAGGGTTTTGGACATTTAAAACAAGGTGTACTGTTGTCAGGAATTTATAATCTGTTAAATCTAGGCCCAGAGTGACAAAGCAGTCAAACGGGGTCCATGTGCAAATCAACATTATGATATACAGTCTCCCCCTAGTCTGACTTGACTTGTCATACATATTCATGATGTATAAAGATCACCTTAGAATTTTAAGTACTGGGTTTAGAAATTGTGAAGACATACAGATGAATCTCTCGAGCATATGTCCAGTTCACATTTCAAATAAAAATCAAAGAAAAAATATTTTGCATAAAGAAAATGAAGCCTATTTTTAGGATTATTTTTGCCAATTAAGCACATTTCCCAATAAATTCTTTTCACCATAATGTGATTTAAATTCTAATTATTCTGAATGAAGATTATCAATACTGTAATAAAATGTTTTTCTTTTGATAATAAGCATAAGTTAAAGGCAGTAACAAATAATACTACAACAACAAATACTACCATGATTTATAAATGCTTTAAAATGTAAATAATGTATGCTTTGTTTCGCATTACAGTAATGAAAAGTTGTGTCTGGGGAGGGGGGGGGATGGGGTCGGTTACTTTGGGTATTTTTCAAAGACTATAGTTAATTACCACTCATTTTCTTTAAATATAATTTCTTTCTTTTGATTTTGTAAAGATAGACTGATTTTGTAATTCTTTCGACCACTAAAGATAGCTTCACTAATAATCTTCCAGATTTATCTCACACTCAGTAAGCCAAAAAGTCTAGAAGAACTTGATGTAATCAGTGTGGGGGGTAACGCGATAAAAGTAATGTGCGTTACATAATCAGATTACTTTTTTCGAGTAACGAGTAAAATAATGCAATAGTTATTTTTTAAATAAGTAACGCATTGCTTTTGTACACCTCTCCTTTCCCCGTATTGTGATAAATCAGGAGTAAAAGTGTGCAAACTTCGAGGAGGGGCATGATGGGCATTGTAGTTCTAGAGAGTAGGAGGCTTACTAGAGATGTTCAATGAAGTTGTAGTATGTGTGCGCATGATGGACATTGTAGTTCTAGAGAGTATGAGCCATGCTTATCAGCGATGGGCAGAACAAAACAAGTCTTCTTTTAGCCCACCCTGAGATTTGTTTTAAAAATGGCTAAATATTGCTGGTAAAGGAATGTAAATCTGAATGCTTCAGTGGAATCCAGTTGTACTCATCATTTTTGTGCACTGGAGCTTAAATGAGCAGCCATCATAAATTTTACCACTGTCATGACAATCACAGCAAGAGTTAAGAAATGTGTTCTCATAAGGCAACATTTTGCCAAAAATGTAACATTTGGGTGAGTGATACATTGATTCTCGCGATTGATTCATGTAGGCTGCATTTAAAAATGTGTAAACACACATTTTCGTATAATATAGCACAGGCATTAGCCCGGAGAAGTCTTCCCGTGACCATGGCATGATTATACAGATACACACAACGTGGAATGATCGCTGACTGTTTGTGCATCTGAACTTCTTTGTTTTAAAGCTGCCCGTAACTACTTCTCTAGGATCAGTTTGCATCCGAACTGCTCTGTGCTAAAGCATTTAACATTCAACATTCGGTCTAGTGAAACGTGATTGATTCATGTGTAAATACATGCTGCATTAAAAAAAAATCAGTAAAGCGTTTAGGCAGAGGGATTATAAGCTAGCCTTCCATTGGCCACGGCGTGATATACAGGGTGAAATACTTGCTTAATTCACTGACTTATACAGCCAAACTGCTCCGTATTAGAGCTCCCTGTAACTGGGAGAATGGGATGAGAAAAGCTGACTCTGGATCAGCAGCTGCAAGCAACATTCTACATCGATTGTGTACGCAGAGAAAATGTCTTAATTTCTTAAAATATTCTAAAAACATTTATATAATAAACAAGTAATTTGACTCGTGAAACAAAGTTTTGAAGACATTTTGGTAGCATTAAAAATGATTGCATTCAAGTTGTATTAACATGCGCATTTGCAATTGTATGCAATTGTATGCGTCTGTACGCACCGTGGTCAGCTCAAAACAAGCGTGCACTGAGATGACTTATGTGAAAAATATTCATTTATTCATCAGACTTATTCCTTGAACATGTTTGACTGGCATTTCCCCACTGAATTTTATCCTGACTTCTGAAAAACATCTCAATTTGACTCTGGCATTGTCGATGGGCACAGCACATGATGACATATATGATGCAGGTTCAAGTGTTTGACTTTGCTGCTTTAGGTAAGACAGTGGTTATTCTTCATTATTCATGTTGGCTGCCATGTCGATGGAAAAACAAATCATGCATATTCCAGTATTTGAGTCTTTATTATAAATATGATGTGAAGACCTACTGATTGTAGACTTTCTAAATATCTGTTTGTTTAGTATGTTGTTTTAACATGAGCATTGTAGAGTAGCTAGCATGAACTGTAATGTCTCTACATATGTCTTGTATTTGTATTGAATGTACAGCAGAAGAGAGAGTGGCAGTGAGACAAAAGTAACGGAAAAGTAACGTAATGCTTTACTTTCCATAAAAAGTAACTTTTTAATTAATTTAGTTACTTTTTTAAGGAGTAACGCAATATTCTAACGAGTTACTTTTAAAAGTAACGTTACCCAACACTAGATGTAATAACAGAAAATATAAATACAGTCTTCTCTAGCACTCTTGATAGTGTCGCCCCCTTCGATTAAAAAAAAAAATCCCTGCACCATGGTACAATGATCACACTCATGCTCTCAAGAGAGCAGCTTGAAAAATGGAGCGCAAGTGGAAGAATACAAAATTAGAGGTATTTTGCAGTGCATGGAAGGATAGTGTCTGTAGCTACAGAAAGGCACTAAAAGCTTCCAGGTCAGCATATTTTAGCAAACTCATAGAAAATAACCACAACAATCCTAGGTGTTTACTCAGTACTTTGGCTAAATTGGTTAGGAATAAAGCCTCAACAGAACCAGATATTCTGTCGCAGTACAATAGTAATGACTTCATGAATTTCTTTACTGATAAAATTGAAATCATCAAAAATACATTTGGAATTATGCAATCGTCGGTCACAGTACCTCAGAAAACAGTGTCTCATAATTTTCCTCATGAGCAACTTCAATCCTTTGCTGTCATAGGTCATGAAGAGCTAACAAAACTTATCAAAACATCAAAAGCCACAACATGCATGTTAGATCCAATACCAAATAAGATCTTAAAAGAGATATTCCCTGTAATCTCAGAACATCTTATTATTATTAACTCCTCACTATCCTTAGGACATGTCCCAAGAAACTTTAAAATGGCAGTTTTTGAACCACTTATTAAGAAGCCACAGCTTGATCCTGGAAAATTGGTTAATTATAGACTGATTTCAAATCTCCCGTTTATGTCAAAAACACTAGAAAAGGTAGTGTCCTCCCAACTATGTTCATTTCTACAGAGAAATAGTATATATGAACAATTTCAGTCAGGATTTAGGCCCCATCACAGTACAGAGACTGCACTTATCAGCGTTACAAATGACTTGCTCTTATATATCTGATTGTGGCTGCATTTCTCTTTGAGTGCTTTTAGATCTTAGTGCTGCCTTCAACACCACAGATCATGACATTCTCTTGAATAGGCTGCAGAATTATGTTGGCATTTGTGGACGCATTAGCATGGTTTAGGTCCTATTTAGCAGACCACTACCACTTTGTCTGTGTAAATGAGGAAATGTCAAATCAAACAAAAGTTAAGTATGGAGTGCCACAGGGATATCAAAATCCAAAAAAGGAGGTAGATCCTTTTCCAATCTGGCTCCTAAACTATGGAATAGTCTGCCTAACACTGTTCGGGATGCAGACACACTCACTCAGTTAAGTCTAGACTAAAGACACATCTATTTGGCCAGGCATACACCTAATTTATCCATCAACTCACAATTAGGCTGCTTTAGTTAGGTCTGCCAGAACCAGAAACATCTATCATGATCTATAATTCTGCATAAAAATGAATGGCATCTACGCTAATATTGTTCTATTTGTTTCCCTGTCTCAACCTTGGGATTCATATCTCAAGGTTACCAGAGCCAGCCAGATCCAGCTCCGTTCCTGCTTGGTGTCGGACTCAACTGCTACGTGTCTCTGAGTGATGATGACTAAATGCAGCCAATGCCAGACAGACATCATTTCAGTCTGTTACGATAGACTTCAGAGGATGATCTGATACCAACTCCAACCATAAGACATGGGATACGTCATATGCTACTGCCTGAACCTTGGACTTAGGATAGACCTCACCGAAATGACCTGCCGGTTGAACTGCGATGCACCTCACTGATCTCTGCCTGCATCACCTTGGTCTAATGATGGACTACACTCTTAAAATTGAATACATAGACTATCAATTAATTGCCAACAAAAGCCGTCATCAGCCAACTGACAAAGGACAATGCATTTTTGTGAACTTCTGCAGTTAATCCGGGATGGACTTCAAAGACATTAGTCATTAATCTTACAGTTCATACAAAATCTTTGTTTAAACACTGGCCCTTAACACTTACTTAGTTTACTACTTTTAAACCATGACTTGCATGACACACAAATAACTAATACTGACATTATATTCATGCTGTTTAGCCAGAGGGGAACTGGCCCCCACAGTGAGCCTGGTTTCTCCCAAGGTTATTTTTCTCCATTACCCAACATTTAATGGAGTTTTGTGTTCCTTGCCACAGTCATCTTCTAATTGTATTTAGAACACTGGGGTTCTAAATACAATTATTATTTATTTATTTTTATCCACAATTTACAATCATGTTTAATCAAACTACACAATGATGACTCTAAGACTTTATAGAAATTACAGTTTCATTTTCTGTTAATGCATGAATTTCTGTAAAGCTGCTTTGAAACGATGTGTGTTGTGAAAAGCGCTATACAAATAAAAATTACTTGACTTTTGATATACAATATGACCAGGACATATGGCAGGTTTCATGAGATTCACCTATTGTTTTCACATTCAACCCAAATTAAAATTACAATGCAAAGATCTCTTATGTAATCTTTAAAGGCTTGATGTGCAATAAAATGTGAAAAATTATATTCAACCCCCGAAATACGAATACAATGTAAAAAAAAAAAAAAAAAAAAAATTTTTTCAAATGATTGTAGATGACAATACAAAGTGGTGGTAAATAAATAAATGTCTGCGAACCAGGACGGCAGGCTTCGGCTTTGAACGGCATTAGGTCAAGACTACGATAAATCAGTAAATAACTGCTGTGCAAATGGCTTGCACATTCATTCATTCTCCTGAACTGCCTCAATAATTTCTAATGAATCAAGTTTTCAACGTGCATACGGAGAACAAGCAGCTTTTTCACTCATCTTCATGCTAGCTCTTAGCAAAACACTTGTACAGTACATGAAAACCAAGTATTTCCAGGATTGTTAGGTCTATTAACAGGAAGGGATGCTACACATTAACACCCTCTTCTAAACACTAGCAACCCCATTTTCTTTGTGCTAGCACTGGGTTAGCATTATCTATATGCATTTTACTAAGCATTTAGTCAGGCCCAGACGAAATCTGTTGAATTTTTTGCATTTTCTGTGCTGATTTTAAGGGTCAACATACAGAATTCTGTGGAATAGATTTATACATGGTAAAATGTGTTAAACTTAGATTAATGTGTTCAACACTCTTGATTGGTAGCAGACAGCTAGGGTTGCCAACCGTATTAGCCGGTATGTCCCGTATTTGGCCCAAAATGAAGATGCCCATACGGGATGCATACTGTCTCATATTTTAGCAGCGAGACTCCAGTCACATGGGGAAACGTCCTGTTTTGAAGGCATTGTGTCTCTTATTGAAGAGCTTAAAATGCTCAAGTGTCCTGTATTCACGTGGTGAAAAGTTGGCAACCCTGCAGACAGCATAATCAAATTAGCCCAAAATTTTAATAAATGAACAGGCAAAAATTTTATGGGTTTTCGAATTCTGCAGAATTCTGCTGGCACAGATTCCTGGGGGCCTACAGTTGGCCTACACTTCAGACAGTGCTAATTAATTGTTGGGGTGCTTTACAGGAAACTACAAACTTGAAAGGCAATAAGAAGCCACTGGATAATCCTGAAAATGCTTGTTCCTCAAAAGAAAGGCCACATTTTCCGCCAGTATCAAATTATAAACCAATACTATTTTGGAAAACAACAACAACTGTTGTCAAATCAGGATCTCCCCTTTTCTTGAGTTCCTTTTTTCATTACTTTAAATAAATTATTTTATTTTTATAGAATAGAATTCTATTTAATAATTTATTTTACCATGGACAACCTACCTCAAACACAGCACATGCTTATCGCCGACTAAATCTGGTAGGTAAGTTGTTTCTTTAACATTTACTGTAATTAATGTTATGCAATCTTGTAACATATCCCACTGTGTGGAGTAGGCTCTCTTTGAATTGAATGACTAACTTGTGCAAAACATCTGCAAAGGTGATGGGCTCTACACTTCTGGAGGAAGCTGAACTGCCTCTTCATCAAGTGCCAGGCAGGTCTCGAGGCATTCCTCGCTATTCGAGGCCTGTTCTGGACAAAGATGTTTTTCATCCCCAAGTGGGTTCATCTCTGGAGGTGGAGGTACTTCAGCAGACAAGCTTTCAGCCAAATCCTGCCCGCAGGTTCCTTGTTTTTGCCGATCACCCTCAGTCTCCGTCTCTGGCTCTCCAACCTTGCTGACCACTTCCTCATCTTCAGCAGGAAGAGTCTCAAAGGCTGCTGTCTCCACGGGGCCTACCTGATAGTAGAGGACAGAAGCTGGGTCTTTGAGCAACCTCTGCTGGGTCTGTTCATCTGCATGGTTTTCTGTAATACAAAGCAGGGTTGCACCTTCAGGAAAAGGCCCTTCTAGAAGAACACCCTCCATGGCCTCCATCCCAGCCTGGCTGGTCAAGGCCCCTTGCAGGAGACAAAGGGTTGGATCAGCGGTCTGCGCCTCGTCTACCTGCTGCTCCTCCTGCTCCCGTCTCCTCTCCAGTTCCTCTGCACTCTGGAGGTGTAGCACAGCAGTTTCATTCTCACGTTCCAGACTTTCACACTGCTCCTTGTGAAGCTCCTGAATACTGTGGGTCTCCACTTCCACATCTGAGTCCAAGGGAGAAAGAGACAGAGATGGCGAGGAGACTAGCTCGGTCTCAACTCCGCAGTCTTCTGTAGACCTAACCCCCATCAAGCTTCTCTTCTCATGATCAAGTTTCATAATAGTGTGGAGATAGTGTGTACGCACACGCAGAGGGTTGAACTCAATGCGGCCGGCGCTGTTACCACAACCATCACGGGTGCAGCCACATGGGAAGGACATTCGATCCACCTTTGTAGAGGGGTGCAAGAGAATGAGAAATGTGATTTGTCTGAAGTTAAATTTACCTGCTGTTCACCACTGTTAAATTTTGTATCAATTATCAAAAAATGTCAGAAATAGAGATATGAAAGGCTGTTTATGCCATTGTATATGCCAGCAGACAACAATTTGAGTGGGTCTGTGTCTTGTTCAAGAAAAGGACTGCATTTAAGTGAAAATATTTGAACTATCATGGTACAGTCAACATACAATCCTTCCTGCAAATACCAGCTCATTTACAACCAACACTGACAAACACATACATCACCAAGTACCTAGTCTCAGCCTATGGACAGCCCACAGGCTATGTGATGCTTAATGTATATTAAAATGGCAAGAGCTGTAAATAAGGTATCCTTGAACGCAAGGAAATTCAATTGTATAAAACAGTCTGTACCACTGCTGGGGAAGCTACTTTGAAACTGCAGCATCCTAAGCTACAATCTACTCATAAATGAAAGGTAATTTACATCAACCATCTGAACGAACAGACTCACTAAATAAACTGGACCCAGTTTTGGATCCCAACACTTAAAGTGAAACATTTATTATCCAAAAGGACCGATTCACTTAAATGATTTGGATTTCCCAGCACTACATACAGTATGATAGAGAGGACAGTTCAGTTGATCGTGCTTGATTACTCACTTGGCACCATTGCCACATTCATAATACACTGACAAATGTAGCGTTTTGTGAAGCTACACCTCTACTCGCTGGAAAATGAAGCTTGTTACTGGAAAAGCTACACTACTGTGAAAATAGCTGAACTACTGTCATGCTACTGAAAAATGTAGTTAAGTTAGCAGCTTGCTACTTTTAATTAGCTTTTGCTCAACATTGGTCTGTACTTATTACTTTCAGATGGTAGATTCATTCAAAATTTCTAATTTTTCCACTGTTGTCAGTACAACTTTTGGTGGAGACTGCTTTATTTGAATAAGCTACCAATTTGTTGCATGCGAATTTACTGTCGTACCATCCATTTCAGATTTACAAGGGAGAACGAAATAATGTTACACCAAGGGCCAGGGCGTGCAATACAAGAACACTTAAGGGAGGATACAGATACTGTAGCTGTTGAGGTACTGGAATCAAGAGTACATAATGTAACTGTGACGAGGAGGAGGGCTGGGCCGGGCCATGAGGACACATGGCTGGCCCTGAATTGGGCTAATCAGACGGGAGGGGGATAAAGACTAGCCGGAGGTGCCAGTTCGAGAGAGAGATGCAAGCGGCCGTGTTGCATGTGTGTCTGTGTTTGTTTTATGTTGAGATTCTTATTAAACGTTGTTTACAGTTCAGCCAGTTCCCGCCTCCTCCTTGCCCGTCCTTATACTGTTACAGTAACATAATGGTCTGTAACTACCACAATGTAAAAAAATGTCTTCAAGCGGCCCCATCCTATCTAAGTTATGGTTCTTGGCCGGAAGAAGCTACATTGTGTGCCAAGTCTCACGTAGCCAGGTCTGGGGTCTATAGCAGCTTCAATTGGCCAAGAACCGCCCATTTAGACAGGGAAAGCCATCTAACTGACACGTAAAGCGACCAATCACAGTCGGTTTTGTCCTTACGGTGTGTTTAGGGGTGGGGTTATCGGAGATCTATCATACCATAATAAAAGACAGACATGGGGAAAAAATTATTTAAATAATGGAGCGTGAGTTTCCACTAGCGACTGCACAGAAAACACACGGGAGAATAGCAGAAAATGTCTAGAGAATCTAAGTACAGCACAGAAAACGTCATGATAGAGAAATTCACATACATAATTAAGAAAATGCAGCTCTGCTCATGGATATCCGCTTCACTTTCTGTTACGTGCCTCAAACGAAACTCTGAATATCTTTAAAAGATTTGATGTCAAACTTGGGCAAATTCTGTGATTATTTCATCCTTAAAAGTGCTCATTCTATCAATGCGGAACCTTGTTAACATAACTCTGCTTCCAGATGGACTGATAAAACATCCTGTACTCGCAGAAGTTCCATCAAACCAGCCAGTCAGATTGGCACTGAGTTGATCGAGAAAGTATTTACCTATTTTGTGTTCTATAAGCATCAGACGGTTAGAAAACGGACTGTGGGCGTGCCGTCTGAGGCTGAGACTAATGTGTGTGCCAGACTTTGGAGAAGTCTTGGTTTGTCTGGCTTGTGAAACTACAAAATGACCTACCTGGCATTTAATTCCAGCCTGGCTGCAGCCACAGTGCCGAGGGTCGCAGTAGAAGCGGCAGTCACAACCACACTCATCGCGGGACAGACGTATGGCACGCAGCTCAGCCTTTTCTCTGGCATCAATGCGTGCAATGCCTGAGGCCCTCAGTAGTGCCCGACGCCTCTTGGTGGGGAGAGGCTGAAGGAAGAAGCAGTCATCCACCTCCACACTCTCCACGTCCAGATCTTCATCAGATATGTCGTCCAGGGTAAGCAACTCAGCCTCTGGGCACTCTACAGTTCCATTTCGTGTAAGCTAGAAAGATGTAAAAAAATTGTAATCCCAAAATAAAATTGGTTTTAACACCTCCAAAAAGTTGCTCTTGCTTTAAGTCTATACATTTCAAGCTAACCCTTGTGACCATGAAAATGAAATAAGCTACAATGAGCAATGTAACGTAGCTACAGAACAATAAAACACAACTTACCTTTAACTTGCGTGCGTTGAGCTTTTCTTGCCGTAGGTGCTGACGCAGCACGTGTTTATGGCCGCTTTCTTGTTCTCGAGCAAATTCGCCCAGGGTGTAATGGCGTATGGCGCAGTGATGGCGCGCCATGCCCAGAGAGCTGCCACCCTGACTGGGCACACTGGTGAAGCCCTGCCTTCTGGAAAAGTAGTAGACTGTCACTGCGTCGAAGCGTACCTGCTTACGACCTAAAGAGGCTTTGTGTCTTCTGAGAATGGAAGGGGCTACAGAAAAAAGATGAAGAGACACTGTAAACAATAATGTTATGATTTATATACTTTATATACCCTTTAGAGACAACATTGCAGTTCAAAGTCTTACTTTTTCCTAAAATCGGCTTGCTGCTTGTAGCACAATGTAATTTAGCCAAGTAGAACATAATCCTGGACTCACGTCCTTCAATGATAGAAAAGTCCTACCAAACAATCACAGGCCAAACCATATTCTGTAACCTAGTCCTAACCTTAATCATACTCTAACCCTAAAATTTGAGGGAAATGATTGGTTGATTATTATTGATATTTTTTACTTTTGTTGATATTGTTTATCCCCTAATCCCAGCCTGAAGCTAAAACCTAACCCAAACCCTAACCTTAAAACTACCCCTACAATCTGACTGATTTATTGGAATGTTGTTTCAGGGACTTGTCCTTCTTGGGTAAATCAGTCGAAGCACACATAATAACTTTCTGTACTATTTCAAGTCACATCAATGTGATGTAACCCTATTATTATGGGTGCAGTTCTGGGTGATGTTCATCAATGGCCTGCTGTCTGTGGATTATGATCAGCAATGAACTTTCCATTACTAAATGATATGGACATTTTCATGGTGTTTCTGAAGTATGAAGCTGGAATTACACAAGTATTATGGATCATGCCTTCCACTCCTTAATATTTTATTACTAGTAAACAATTTCCAGCATGTACAAAGGTTTGTTGGATCAAGAGGGTGTTTTAAAAAATAGACACTTGCAAACAAAAGCAATTTGCCATCATGGGTACTTAACTGGCTAGTTTAGAACAAATGGTGAGACTTTTTCATGTTTATCTTCATCCTAAGAAGGTTGTTATAGTACAAATATTTATGGATCTGTACCTGTATACAACGAAGTAAATAAAACAACTACAGCACTATACATTTTAAATGGTTTCATTTGAATATTACAGTGCTTATTTGCATGGTTATCAGGCAAGTCCTAACCTACCAATCAGTGGTGTAGTGGTGTAAAAAAAAAGGTGGGGGGGGGGGTGCTACTATAGACTGTACTTTACTGTTACTTTGTTACTGTAGACTGCGTAATCTGCATATAGGGACACGCGGTACTGCAACTGTACATATCATAAATGGGTCATTCCTACAATTCGTGACATTCCGGCTTTGAAACTTTGGAAAAATAAAACATACTTTTACAAGTTTCTTCATGTTTCATCATTACAGGGACCTATTAAAGATTGTATTAGTCATACTGGTCAAGCTAAATGACTAAAAATTTCAGATGTCCATCCAGTTAAATGGGCAGCATCAGGGTGGACAATAACAGGGTGGACATTCAGTGGATAAATTAGCCACTACATGGTCTGTGATTGATATCTAGGAAACATATTTATAATTTCTTTCTGTTATCATAAATACTGTATATTGACATTTTAAAATGATATTAATTTCCCATATATCTTCCCATAATAGGGTGGACATTGTTATGCTTGACCACATATGACTAACACCACAAAATAAAGGTAAACATTAATAAAACAATTGAGTTATAAACTTCAAATAACTCGTAATTTTGCAGAATGGCGGATGTACACCTCCAGTGTGTGATGTCATTTCCTAACATATCTTCAATGAAAGGTCATGGTATCATGACATAACAGGGTGCACAATAAATCAAGGGACACACAAAAAAATCTCCACTATCAGTATTAAAATTACACATTTACCACAAATGAATACATGTTAGTGAGAGATCGTAACACTAAACTCTTAACTGTATGTGGCGGAAAAATTTATTTTTGTCAAAGATGTTTGACGTGCAGTTTTTGGGACATGAGGAAGTGACACAGTGCAATAGAAAAGGATTTAAATTATTTAAAATGTAACTTTTAAGCCCACAGAAGTGTGTAACATTATAAAAATCATTATTCTTTTTAACAAGCCTATCAAAATTGTAATCGGGTGAAATTAAACAATATAAATACCACACACACTTGTAATGGGGACTTAAATAATACAAAATTGTAGGAATGACCCATATTTACAGGCGTTCATGTGCGAGACTCTGCTTTACATTGAACACGTTTTTGCGTCTGTCCGAGCTGTTTTTCAGTGTAAACGTCTCCTATTAAACTTAAATTGTAAAATGCTTTAATACAACGATCAGGAAGAAGAGAGAAAGGGAAAGAAAGGGAGAGAAAAGGCTTGACATGAAAATAGTGTATATCTCCTTAGATTAGTGTAGTTGTTTTGGCAGTAAATAGTGTTTATCATCACATTAAGTGTTTTAACTACCCCTGTACTACTGTACTTTTATTCTGAATTAATGCAGTAATCCAGTTTTTCTTACCTCTCTCTCTCTCTTCCAGAATGAGCTCTGACATATGCAATAAAATGTAATGGCATGTCATGAATAGGTGCGTTTACTGGTGTTTTAAAATCCCAATGGTGGGAAACAATTAACATGCACTCGAATGCTATATGATTTTGACTAAATGATTTTGCTTCTGACAGAAAACACACACTGACTGTCACTGATCTTTTCCCCAGCAGTTTCTGTGATAAGTGTAGCGTCCGTGTAAAGCAACAGCTGATATCTCACACAACTCACGCGAAAAGTGTGTGTGTTTCAGGTCCATTTCTCTCGATTTGTGAAACATTCTCAGCAGTTTGGATGTGTGATGCTAAAATACAGGACAAACGGCATTGCGTATGGATTTCATATGGAACGCAGTTTTTTCCCTTAATTACGGGACGATTCCTTATTTCACAGGACGTTTGGCATATTTTGTGAATTATTTTGACCTGATACTGCTTCAGCCTGAGGCTGACTCTCTCCACTCACTGTCATAAATTCCCTCAGTCGGTGATGGCGGCAACAACGGTTGTCAGGGGCGGGGAATGGCAGAATTCAAGTGATAATGCATCATTTACAACAAAGAATCTCCAGTTTCACAAAACAGCATCCAATACAGTTAAAAGGGAAACTAACACGACAATAGATTATGGAATTCTGAAGAAGCAAAACAAGTGGGTATATTGAGGGTATACGCAAATATTGATCCTTAGAAGTCGTTATATGCAAACAGCCCTGGGAAAAAAGTAAGCATACGGCGTATGTGTGCATATGGCCCCGACTACACCACTGTTACCAATGAGAATCTCATTAGGCACTTTAAATTATTATCGAGAATAATTTCTGAAGTGTAATAGAAGTGTTACTGAATACAAATGTCAGTTCAGTATTTCCTTCTCTTACCATTCCCTTGAATAGCTGTAATTTAATCAAGTCATAGCTGTATTGTATATCACGGCTGTATAACCATTTCAGTGGAAAAATGAAGAAAAATGTTGAAACTGAAAGCCTAGTCTCTGTGGTGATTCAAGTTATAAGTTGCAAACAGTGCAAACCATATGTTTGGAATTAACTGGGGCATCAAACGAAACATTATTGAAAGCAACTTTAGTGGTAAAGTGAGGCACAAGAGGCAATAGTTTGAGCTGCTACAACACTTAAAGCCAGGTAGTTGCGATGATAATTGACAGAATCTTTAAGAGTAACTTTTGGCATGTTCTTACGCGTGAGAGAGCTGGAGGGAGCGTTGAGACTGTCGCAGCTATCTGCGCTGTCACTGCTGGAGATGTCATCGTCCGAATCTTTGGGTGTGGAACACGGCGAGCCGCTGTCCACCTCCTCGAATCTGCGCTTCAGGCCACGAGATGACACTGTCTCCATGGAAACACGGTGTCTGGAGGCATACAGATAGGTACAAGCTTTGTCAGCAGACTGACAGTGTTGGCAAAATTCTAACATGAAGAGTCATGACAAATAACAGTGTGTAGGAGGCCAGCACAGTATGCATGGACCATATGGTGAACATACTGTATGTTTTAGCCATTTATGTAATGACTTTTTTTTAACCAACATATGTGATCCCAATGTGATTTTAGTGGACGTATAAAGTCAGTTACCAAAAAATAACATAAAAAAGGTCACATGCAACCTATTTGGAAACCAGAATATGACCACATATTCAGAATTATGGGGGACCAAATAGTAGAGTAGACTATTTAACAAAAAAACACAAACCTCAAACGAATAACAACCTGGTCTCATAGAATCATGTTACTATACCTACATTTTTTGCAAAATAATTTTTACGTGGCTCGTTGTATATACAGCGGCAGTTTCCTGGTGCAAAAACACTAGAAGCACTACAACAGCAACTTTTATTCCCTTTCACACAAATCATGAGTAAAACAGCACATTATTAGTTAAATAAAAAACAACCACTAACTTTACACCTGTTTTAAACACATGCTATCTTTTGACATTACATTACATAACCAACAACATTTACAAGCTTGTTCGAGCGTCATCAAATTGCACAGTAACTCAACTGATAGAGCATTGCACTTGCGATGCAAAAGATCAAGGTACAAGTCCTGAAAAGCACAACACGTGAGCTGAAAGTATCAGAAGCACCACAAAATGACATGGTTGTTTCAGCAATTGTTTTTCAAGTCACATTTGCTTTTTATGACACTATCGGTTAGGTTTAAGTTTAAAGGCACAATCACATTTGCCTTTGTACTACGAAATTCAAAGGGCAAAATACAGTCATCTCAATGGGAATCCGCACGATCGTTAATTTTGAAGAATTTCCCCTCACGGATTTTACATGGAATTCAAGTTTGGAGAACTTTGACAGGCAAATTCGCCACATTTACCAATAGGAAATTGCTTGGTTTGGCAGTGACCTCTTTGTGGGTGGTGCTTCGTACACAGCTACACTGAATATTCACAATAGAAAAGGATATCATTTTAGCAGCGAGTTTCTTAACTTAAGTTCCCCAGAGTATAAAGTGCAGCATTAAAAAGAGGCTGCTTGGCAATTTGTTTTTTGCTGGTTTCACTCGTGATCAACATCCAGCCCCACCTTCTTCATCTGCTGTAATTTGACATGCAAAGGTAAATGTGACCGCGTCTTTAGGTTTAGTGTAGGGAGGTATGTTTTGTTTTTTTCAAAACTCGATAGAGCAACCTTAAAAACCTCATCTGTCTGGGAGAAAATGGAACTCACTTTCAGCACCAAACAGTGGATATTACACCTTGAAACTGCCGCGATACATGTATAGAACCACGTAAGATCATTTTGCAAAAATGTTGCCACAGTCACTTCATTTTCATTAGATCAGGGTGAACTATAATGACAATTTTTACGTCAAGTATGACAGTCCTGCTTAAAAATCATGAGGCTGCAAACATCACCATGGCAACTGGCAAAGCATAGATTAAAGACAGCACCCAATTTCTTTCTGTCTCTTTTATCCCCATTAAAACTAGAGAAACCTTACAAACGACAGGCCTTTGCAAACCAATAACAAGACTGGTTTAGTCAAACCAGAGAGGTATTTCACGGCAGAGTCGGGTCGTTTGATCAGACCACCTCCTTACCCCAAGGGAACTGCTTTGAGTGGCTTCATGCCTGACTTTCTTCATGATTAAACAATATTTGTAAACAGTCAGTGGCTTTTTAGAGGGTTAAATGAGAGCAGCTTTGCGGTGGTTTAGACGGAGGGTCAGCTTTT
This sequence comes from Myxocyprinus asiaticus, assembly GCF_019703515.2. Classification (NCBI taxonomy): domain Eukaryota; kingdom Metazoa; phylum Chordata; class Actinopteri; order Cypriniformes; family Catostomidae; genus Myxocyprinus; species Myxocyprinus asiaticus. The sequence continues at coordinate 13,598,932 of NC_059372.1, read as the reverse complement.
TCCATGTCAGGTAAAAAATAGATGAAAGTATAAGCGACTTATGAATCGTGGCTGACAAACTCACAGCATAATGAATTTAATCCTAGTGGTTTATGAAATCCTCAAAAACTGGATTAATTTTTGAATTCTATTATATAAAGGAAACAGCATTAGCCTGCCTCAGCTTGAGTACATGAATGACTTTATACATTTTTATAATCAAGCTGGGTAACCTTGAATTCATACAAGTCCACGTAAATCGCCAACATCTGAATCTGTCTTATCACTTATCGCTGGCAGAGGATACATTACAGCCTTGAACCTTCAAAGGCTGTGATCAGAAGCAGCTGCAACAAACAGCAGAAAACAACAGGATGAAATGAGAGATGCCTGATTGAGTATACATGCTGCTTTTACACATCACAATGTCTGACACACTGTGTGCTGCTCTTGAATGAACCGTATCCATAGAAACAAGGAATGCTAAGAAGCGAGGCAGTCCATTTTTTGCTCACTGTGAAATCAGCCCCCGATTTTCCTTTATAATTAATGTTACTGTGGTGATGCAGCAAAATAAAATATTGGTTCAGAAATTATGCAGTGCTCTGCCTACATGTATGCTGTAACAAATAATGCAGTAAGACTTCTTCCAATTAATGTGAAGCCAGTGATGCGTGCCAAGATTTCTCCCTGGACTTAGAGCCAAATTATGAGCACATCACTACTATTGGACACAGTCACATACTGTATACTCACAGGGTCTTAAGAGCATATGTTGTAACATATTAAATACAATCCAAGGGGTACAGCATAATTATATACAGTCAGTGACAACAGAATGCTTTCCAATAGAATTTGTCAATGCCATCAAACCTGCACAGAAAAGATTTGCAGTAGTAATTAAATTAAAGACCCCATAAAAAAGGGTGGTTGAGCACAGTTTTCTTTCCAGTGTTGACGTAGTTGGGGCAGAATCAAAGTCCTCATCCATTTATAGCCAATAATCTATCATTTACATCACAGCCATGAACCATTATTTGCTACTTGCTATTGCTAGTTTCAGGCATATGGTATGAGGGGGAGGGACATGTAGAGAGATTCTAGAGAAATTTTTATTGGACCAAATTTTTTATGAACCCCTGAGTGCAAGATGGGTCATTAGTGTTTTTGGTCGTTTTTCACGAAAGAAAGACTGTAGGCCTAAATTTTACATTTCAAATTGTTTATCTGTTCAAAGTTTATTTTGTCAACTTTATGAGTACGCTAGCACATGACCTTAAAGCTAACTAGTGATTCTCATGAAACCTTCCAAGGAAATTAAATTTTAACCCCAAATCATACGAGAAAAATACGAAATTATATTTTTCACAATGTAAATGAAGCCTACATTTAGGTCCATTAAGATTTTGTGCATTGTGACATCATTTTCAAGACATTTAAAGGGATAGTTCACCCAAAAATTAAAATTCTCTCATCATTTACTCACCCTCATGTCATCCCAGATGTGTATGACTTTCATTCTTCTGCTGAACACAAACAGAGATTTTTAGAAAAATATCTCAGCTCTGTAGGTCCATACAATGCAAGTAAATGGTGGCCAGAACTTTGAAGGTCCAAAAACCACATAAAGGCAGCATAAAAGTAATCCATATGACTCCAGTGGTTAAATCTATATCTTCAGAAGCGATATGATAGGTGTGTGTGAGAAACAGATCAATATTTAAGTACATTTTTACTATAAATCTTCACATTCACTTTCACATTCTTCTTTTGTTTTTGGCGATTTGCATTCTTTGTCCATATCACCACCTACTGGGCAGGGAGAAGAATTAACAGTAAAAAAGGACTGAAATGTTGATCTGTTTCTTACCCACACCTATCATATCACTTCTAAAGATATGGATTGAACCACTGGAGTCTTATGGATTACTTTTATGCTGCCTTTATGTGCTTTTTGGATCTTCAAAGTTTTGGTCACCATTTACTTGCATTGTAAGGACCTACCAAGATGAGATATTCTTCTAAAAATCTTCGTTCGTGTTCAGCAGAAAAAATAAAGTCATACACATCTGGGATGGCATGAGGGTGACTACATGATGGGATAATTTCATTTTTGGGTGAATTATCCCTTTAAGCACATTTTACACCCCAATTCTTATTACCATAACCTGTCCGGACATTTTACTTTTACTATTCCCGTGTTTTCAATGATGATTCTCATTACCGTAACGCAGTAATTTTTTTTTACTGTATTACAATAAAAAATATATTGTTGTACAATGATTTTCGGTCCAAAAGTCACATTTAGGCAGCATAAAAATAATCCACACGACTCCAGTCGATCAATGAATGTCTTCTGAATTGAATCAATAGGTTTATGTAAGAAATAAGTCGATAATTAAAACGTTTTTAACTTTAAATCTGAGCTTCCGTCTAGGGCTCTGATGCCGTTTGAAATGGCCGAACTCTCACATTCTTCAAGAACGTTCATTCTTCTGTTGTAAATAAGCGCCGCTTCTGAATTCTCACGAACTTGCTGACGCGCTTACGTCACGTGACAGCAGTGGCGGGTCTATCTTGTATGGCGGGGTTGGGGGGGGGGTCTGTGTGGGTGCCTCATGCCGCCCCCCCCCCGCAAGATGCCACCCTGGACAACTGCATGTCACCCGTGCCTAAATCTGCTACTGCGCAACAGTTACTTGATGTGTCAACTGCTGGCAGGAAGCGCTTTTTAAAAGTTCATAACATTTGAATTATCTATTTATTCTTTACACAAACGTATCGATTTGCTTCAGAAGACATTCATTGATCGACTAGAGTCGCATGGATTACTTTTATGCTGCCTAAATATGACTTTTGGACCGTCAAAGTGCTGGCACCCATTTACTTGCATTATAAGGACCTGACAGAGCTCTATCTTCTTCTAAAAATCTTCATTTGTGTTTGACTGACGAAAGACAGAATGAGAATTTTCATTTTTGGGTGAACAGTTCCTTTAAAGCAAAATGGCAGAAAAGCAAGCAATAACTGTAAGAAAGGCAAGTTTAACAAAGAAATACCCAGTGTCTGAATTCAGCACAGGATGCTGCAATATGCTTGCAGAGCTCATGACATATTGGCCTCTTTGGGGTGGAAAGACAAAGCATGACTACAGACAACACATCAGCCTGTTTGGCTGGTCTGCACTGACATAGCCCATCCTAGACATATGCCACACATGCATCAAGCCTCTTTTCTCTTTTACTGACAAACCTTTCATTGGTGACTTTGCAATTTATCTCATTCATTGAGTGCATCCATTGAGCACTTCCTATGCAAATCGACCAGCTGAGAATTTAAAAGGGTCTGACAATGCAGGAAGTGGATGGATTACTACAATGTGACGTCAGACCTTACATTACAGTGTCCATGTTACACATATTGCATGCTGCTACACTTAATTATGAAAGCAATTAACAATAAATGTGTAATTACACAATAACTACATATCAATCATTAATACTACACTGTAGTAACTGGTGTAAATGTGCTGTAATGCAAAGGGTGACCCAGTATGTTTGAGATGACACATCACATATGATTTGCCCCATGATTTTTATATTCTTTACTGGAGTAGACACACAGAGAGTCTTATGACAGAGCAGAAAATGGCATGCTGTGTTGTAACCGGTCTACTGATCAAACCATTTTCACTCGTAGGCTAAGCTATATGGAAAGGCAAGCAAAACTGAAACGAAAACCATTGCATAGCCTTACCTTGGGTAGAAATGTAGAGCCTTTAAATCGTTCTTTCGGTACTTCCTGTATTTGAATGATAGTCTTGTCTTTGTAGATTCAGTCTATTTTAGCTTCAGACTTCCACAAGGTTACAAGATGACAGACAAAGCGACTTCAGCCCATGGAAATGGTAAGATCATTGCAAAAATAGCAGTTTATTCACGAAGATACAGTGATGGCTGATGTGGCGTAACATTTAAGCATCGTAAACAATGGATATTAGTCTTGGCATTAACTAAAAATGGGGATTTTGTGTATGAAAAAGCCTTTGCGATTATTTAACGTCGAAGTCAAGCTTTTTAAAGACAAAAACGGGGCAGACGAAGGCAGACAAGGACCTCATGCACTAAAAAAAACTCAAATCCCGTCGTGGATGAATGATACGATAAATGCAGATAAAACAGCTGATCCTTTAAAATGCCTGCATTCAAAAAGATCAGAGTCGAGCCGTCGGGGTATTTTTTTCCCCTTCGGATAAGTGATTGTGTTCTGCGCTATGTTTTGACAAATCGCAACGTTGTATTTCCACCCCGAAGGTAAGAAAAAATAAAAACGTGTAGTAGTTTTCGGCTCCGAGGACCCTGTGGGCCTCTCTTCTGCCCCGTTTTGCTACAATGTAACAATAGAGTAAGGAATGCTGCACGGGATCCATATATACTCATTATGACGTCACAGAAACGCCGTACTAGAGGATGCCGGGAAATGTAGTCTTGCAAAATCTATTGTGAGCAACAGAACACGCGTTTGTAACCTCGTCAGGAAAACGGATGTTGTTTCTCTGAGGTATTATTTTGGGGACAGGGCTTGTACTACAATAAATGACAACTGTTTCATAAAAGGCAGTCTAATGTATGAAAGTTATGCTAGGCTAGGTGGGCCTAGTTTAGACATGGTGCTCCCTTCGTTTTTTTTTTTTTTTTTAACAGCTTGGTTTCCATGGAAACTAAATGGGGTCGTTCAAAAACTGTAGTCAAGCACTATTAGCAAGAGGTTAGCACTAAAAAAATAATATAAAGATCCCAAAACATAGTTGGGTAAATCTGACAAGAACATGGTAGGTTACATTTTGCACCAAAATAATTTTTTTCTTTCTCTCTTTTTTCTTTTTTTTTTTTTTTTTTTGCATAGTGACAATATTACATGACACTTCTTATTACGCTCATGCTTGAATTCTCATACAGGCACAATTCTCACTACTGTAATGCAAGAAAAATAAACTACTGCAGAAACAAAAAAAAAAAAAATACCTATATAAAGTATATGAAAATTTCAATTCAATTCATATATTTACATGTCATGGTATTAGTTTTTATACCGTCTCTAAATGTATCCTGATTTAAATTAAGGGCAGGGTATTGATACAGATTTCCTAATTCAATTAGATTAAAATTGACCCCCCAAATTATCCCTGGGTTGTTTTAGAAGACAAAAAGATAGTGTAGCATACAAAACAAAACAGCCTTCTTCATGGTAAGTAATTTTAATAATTGCAATGTCATGGTAAAGGGTCACAAAAGACAATATCTCACAACTTCACCATCTAGGTCTGGTTTGCGTCTAGCACTAACCACAGCTACCTTCTCTCATGCAGTGCAATGTATTCTACCCTTTACCCCAACTGAAGGATTAGTAGATCAGTGGTCATATCCAAAAGGAAACAAAAAAAAAAAGTAAAACATGATTTCTCTCTTTTATACCATAAAATAATGCTCTTGGTAAGTCCAACATTTGTAAAATCTATTCTAGTATATGCAACAATGAAAAAGTGGGGGTGAATATTAAGCACAATGTAAAAAAAAAAGGCAAGAAAAAAAAACAAAAATGCACATATATAATGCCCACAGCTGCCAGCATCATCTCCTGCTTGTAAATAATGTGCTTTTGTGGCAGCACCTGAAGAATCATCAGGAATCAAGGCTACAGAACCTCATATCATGCCTCTACAGTCAATCTGAGCTGGTATTTCCAATTAGCACAAAGCACAGCCTGCATAAGCCTTAGGAAATCAACAACTATCTTACGAAGAAAATCAAAGACTCATGCAGTAATGCTTTAGTCAAGCTGCTTGCTGTGAAAACATCCAATTAACAAAACAAAAATCTAAAATATCAAGAGCCGAATTCATTTGTTTGCTCCCTCATAATGCATGTGATCTTATTGAGTTGAGATCATATGTTAAACTGTTTCTTTATAAAAGGGATGACAGAACATGAAAAAAGAACTGCATATCATGTGTGTAGTGAACTGCAAATAATTTTTTTTCCTTTGAAGGAGAAAATGCTGTTTGAAGACATTGATAATTGTTAATAGACGATTTCATGATCTGCTCAGAAATCTCTGGGCCTACTGTAGATCACTGTCTGTCATTGGCGAGTCCCTCATCTGTGACATAATCTTTCCTGTTTTACAGTGTTGTTTATCTATAAAGAGTGTGTTCATTAAAGTATATGGACACAACACTTCACATGGGACTCAAACTCAGGGGAATTACATCCAGGCAGAAGACAACACCACCAAATAATACTATATTTAATGCCAGCCAAATCTCTCTTTTTGAGGGGGTAAGGCCCAAGTATATTATAAACATGAGACATAATCATTTTTACTCCCTTTAAAAAGATGAACAAAGCAAACCAATGCAAAATTAATGTTAGTAAAATAGGAAATCTGTGATTTTATGTGATTGGAAATGGGAAGGGGGGCAGTTTTGGGGAAAAAGGCAGCACACACTCCATGGACAACAAAACAGTAAAGGTTTCAAAATGGGTCAGATGCCTCTTTCCTTTCCCATGATCGTCTCCATTACTATTCCGAGCAAAGCGATCATCGGCATGGTCCAGGAAGTATGGAGGGTAAGGGCTGTGGGTTGAATCTTAAGAATAACACAGGGGCCTGTTCACTCCCCCACATCTTTTGTTTTCACTTCAAAATGATGTGATAGCCATCATTTGTTTCAGCTGCAAATTCAATTAAAGAGTCCACGTTATACAACAAAGGTTACTGGAAACAAAGATATCTGGGTTGAAACTTCTCAATGTTTTAAAATGACTGGCTCGCACATACCTTTCATTGTGTCCAGGACAAAACACATCTCATCTTGAAAGTTCTGAATCATCTGTTAGAATGGGAACATAGTCATTTAGAATCAAAAATAAGATATACTATGTCTTCAAAGAAAACCACTATAAAACATTCCTATGGACTTTAGTCAGGGAAGATGCCAAATTTAATTTGACGCAAATAAAAACAAGGCTGTGAGGGACCGTCACAGCAATTGGCCAACAAGGGATACATTTAAGTAAATTTAACTATAAAGAAATCTTTGTCTTATTAAAAAGTGAGGGGAATGTTTGCTGCTTGCTTAATCAGGTTAAAAAAGGGTTCACTTGCTCATTGACTTTTTTTGTGTATATAGAAATCAAAACAAATCCTAGTAACTGAAAAGCCTAAATTAATGGAAAACACAAAAAGAAAGGCAGTACAAAAGCTAACCTCATCACTGACTAGCACATGGATACCAGTGGGTCCCTGCTTGAAGATCTGACTGATCTGGCGTGGAGAGATGCTGAAGAGCTGAGCCAACTTTTCCGTCAGTTCCACAGCTGTTAACTCCTCAAGATAGATGGCGTGATACACTAGCAGGGAGCAAATGGAAAAGACAAAGATAAGAGACATAGAACAACAAATAATAACAAAACTAATATAAACCAAAAACATCATAACCTAACATTTTTCATTGTCTGGTGATCCAGTCAGCTCCTGTCCAATATTACTTCACACTTAAAGGAATGGTTCACCCAAAAATGAAAATTCTCTCATCATTTACTCACCCTCATGCTATCCCAGATGTGTACGACTTAATTTCTTCTGCTGAACACAAACAAGGATTTTTTGAAGATTTCTTAGCTCTGTACAATGCAATGCAAGTGAATAGTGACCAGAACTTTGAAGGTCCAAAAGGCATATAAAGGCAGCATAAATGTAATACACATGAATCCAGGGGTTAAATCCATGTCTTCTGAAGTAATATGATAATTAATCATTTAGGTGTGGGTAAGAAACAGATCAATATTTAGGTCCTATTTTAATACAAATCCTCCTCAGTGGTAAAAGATGCTGGCTACCACCCCTGGAGTTCGCTAGTTCGAATTCCAGGGAGTGCTGAGTGACTCCAGCCAGGTCTCCTAAGCAACCAAACTGGCCCGGTTGCTAGGGTGGGTAGAGTCACATGGGGTAACCTCCTCACGTTCGCTATAATGTGGTTCGTTCTCAGTGGGGCACGTGATGAGTGGAGCGCGGATGCCGCAGTGGATGGCATGGAGCCTCCACACGCGTTATGTCTCCGTGGCAACGCACTCAACAAGCCACGTGATAAGATTCATGGGTTGATGGTCTCAGACGCGGAGGCAACTGGAATTCATCCTCCGCCACCCGGATTGAGGCGAATCACTATGCCACCACGAGGACTTAAAAGCGCACTGGGAATTGGGCATTCCAAATTGGGTTAAAAAAAAAAAAAAAAAAAAAAAAAGAATGTGAAAGTGGTGATTTATAGTAAAAAAGGACTTAAATATTGATCTGTTTCTCACGCACACCTATCATATCACTTCAGAAGACATAGATTTAACCACTGGAGTCTTATGGATTACTTTTATGCTGCCTTTATATGCTTTTTGGACCTTCAAAGTTCTGGCCACAATTCACTTGCATTATATGGACCTACAGAGCTGAGATATTTTTCTAAAAATCCTCGTTTGTGTTCAGCAGAAGCAAGCAAGCCGTACACATCTGGGATGGCATGAGGGTGAGTAAATGATGAGTACTATTCCTTTAATATTCTCTTTCAAAACTGAAATACGTCACATTGCGGAAGTTAAATAACATATGACGTCTGCAATCTGACATATTTCTGAACAACATTTGTTCCTTATGAAGAATTGTTCTTATTTTGGTCAATGTATAACACACAACGTTTAAGGTTCAAACACACACCGAAGAAGGTGTTGCCGGTTCCGTCTCCGTTCTCATGTTTCTGCTGTTGTTCACGAGTCTGCTGGGACTCCTGGCACACATAAATAGTAAGCCTTGGACGAACCACCCTGTACAGGAACATGCATATAAACAATTACTATGGCCAAACAGTTATACATTATGCAACCAATACCCAGACCAACAAACGGTAATGTTAAAAAGAAAAACGAACAAACATGGAAACTGAGTGAAATGATGCTTAAAGTTAGCCAGTCTATATTTAAACACACACGTACAAACACTGACAGAAACAAACACAATAGATCACATACTAGAACATATATTAGAGGTTGGCCTATATGTGTTTTCAATGGACGATGCCGATCACAATATCTATAAAGCAGGGTGCCAACTGCTGATGCTACCTTGTTTCAAATCACTGATAATTACACTTCAAAGAAAATTTAAATATAAGACCTTTATGCTCTATGTCTCTACATGTTTTCCATGTTGCAGAGCAATTGATCTCAGTTATAAACAAAAAGCACATCCTTAACTTGCATTAACTGAATTCTGAATAGCCTCCAGTCAGGCTCACATTAAATTGCTACAATTTCTTAATTTTTTTGAATGTTCTTAACACACATTAACTAAATTCTGAAAGATGAAGCGTATCCCTTTGTAGCTGAAGCAGCCTTCGCTTTAGCTTTAACAAACTCGTCATATTCCTTGCTGTGTCGAGCTTTAGGGCGAGTAATCAAATTAGTTGTGTTAAAAAGTTTAAATGTTAGTTTGACCTCGTGAAATTCGAGCAGTACAAAGTTTACAAATTGTGGTTTTGCACCCTTATGTCAGAAAATAATCGGCCCTGATAATCAGCTGTTTTTAAACCAACTGGATAATCTCCGATAGGGAAGATAATTGCTTATATCGGCCGATATCGTTGTTTTGCAATACATCGGTGCAGCTCTACATATTTTGTCACAATATTTACTCAAAATTCAATAAAAAAAAAATTCTGAAAAAATATAACAATTTACAAAATACAGAAATTCTATTTCTATATCATTTCATTAAGCTGTCATTTGATGCTGGTACTGGCAGAATGACCGCATCTGTTAATTGGCCGATGATGATAATCTCAAAATATCTGCATATTAATCGGACTGACCGATATACAGCAATGCGCAAATGTCTTAGGCACGTAAGATGTTTCACAAAAACATTTGTCTTAAAGTGGTTATTTATATCTTCAGCTTTAGTGTCAATTGGAAATATATATTTTAGACTCCTAAACAATCTTTTTGCAAACAGAATAGAAGAACAGGGAGCCCTGCAACAGGTGGCATGGCCCCCACAGAGCCCCCCACTGAATATCGAGTCAGTCTGGGATTACATGAAGAGACAGAAGCAATTGAGACAGCCTAAATAGGTAGAAGAACTGTGGTGAATTTTCCAAGAAGATTGGAACATCCTATCTGCCAACAACCAAGAAAAACTGTGTCCAGGTGTACCTAGAAGAATTGGTGCTGCTTTGAAGGCAAAAGTGGTCACCACCAAATATTGATTTTCCTTTTTTAATGTTTACTGGACTTTGTATGATGTATTATGGCATTATTTTTTGAAGACATCCTCACTATGCAACATTTTTCACAAGTCCCTAAAACATTTGCACAGTACTGTATATCAGTCTATCACTGACATATACATCAACAAAAAGGGGCTGGAGCGGACAATCTCTCTATATAGTACATTTACAGTACATTAAAACAGAAAAGAAACCTACCGTCCTTTCAATGCATTAAATAGCCGAATACCATCAGCAGGGCCACAGATCTGAATCACATCCTCCCGTGTTAGTTTGAGCAGGTCAGCCCCTGAGAGAAGTCCCAAGACAATCAACACACGGTACATTTCAATCTATACAATAGGTAATATGGAGTTAAGAGGCATATTATAGTTTCTTCTACATGTAATGAGATTGTCTTTACATTGGAGAGCATGTATTATCAGAATGAGATTAATGCAAGACTGGTGTGGTTGCCGGGTGACAAAAGCGTGGATGTGAGAGCTGTATGGAATGTGATGCACACTTATGCGAGCCCGATCGTCCCTTTACCCGAGAAGTTTGTGAAGAGACGGCAGAATGGTGAAAAACGGTTTCTATGGAGCCACTGCTGTGCTTCCTGTGGCGTTGCTGTGGGCAACAGATTCTGTTTGTTCAGGGGCAAAGAGAAAGGACAAAATAGGCCTTAGCACACTGACCATAAACTGATCATAATTCTTCTTTTTCTATAGAACAGTTGTTCCACTTTGAATTCAGACACACCCTCAAACTGTCTGGCCTGAGCTGAACCCACCGTAAGTTAAATTAGGCCTGACATTTTTGTTATCCCTTACCAACAGACTTAATACATCTTAAAAAAAAACTTTTCACACCAACCAAGTTTTACCTTTTAGTAAATAAACATTTCAACATATTCATATTAGCAAATAAATTCATGTACCTGATTGCTTTCACTGTCTCTTCTAAGTAGATGGCACGACAACTGTAAGGCAGAACGTCTCTCAGTTTTAAAATCTCAGAGTTTCCTTGAGTGTATTAATCATCTTGTCATGAGGAAGCATGTGGTGACTAAGGGGGTCGTGTTACGAACGGATTGGTAAAACCTCACATACCATAAGCCGATAAACTTTACAGCGATAATTTAATGTTTTAGAGAGTCTTAAGCAATTTCAACACATTTCAAAGCATGTTCACATCAAAATTGAGTTGTTAAAAAGCAACAAACCATCAGACATTAAAGGGGCAGTTCACACAAAAATGAAAATTCTGTTATCATTCACTCACTCTTATGTTGTTCTAAACCCATATGCTTTTCTGTCATCTGTGGAACAAACAAGGAGATGCTTCATTGTATCTTTTTTCTGTACAATGAAAGAGAATGGTGACTGAGGCTGTCATTCTGCATAACATCTTATGTGAATTTTCATTTTTGGGTGCACTATTCCTTGTTTTGCCCAAAGTTGAGTCAGTTATTTTAGTGTAATCAACCTGTAAGTTGATTTAAAGCTAAAATGTCATATTTTTTCTACATCCAATTTGTTTTATATATATATATATATATATAGTTTCTAACAAAATACAGGTATTAGAAAAAATAGCTACAATGGGTAACATGTTCTCTGATATGTGTCAATGAACATGCACAAGCAACAAAGAAAGCAGTGGAAAAAGAGTGGGAAAAAGGGTCTTTAATGCTCTACTGCAGTTTTGTAGTTCTCCATTGACATTAGCTACAAACATGTACATGGATGTAAAGAAAGCATGGAGCATGGCTTACACAGACAGACAATGCTGAAGAGCAGATAATCATTCTACATTACTGATAAAGTTCAACCTCCTAACTGGTTAGTTTTATCAGATATGAAGTACTAAATCCCACACAAATACAGATGGAACACAGATTAATTTGCTTGCAACATTTATCAAAAATATTGTTCAAAAGAGAGAATGCAGAATTTAAAAACACTATTAAAGAAAGAGCCCCACACAAAGATGTGTGGGTGAATGCATTTCATTGCAAGTGCTGATCGAAGATCAGTTTTGTGTTTCGTATCTCAATGTACATGTATGAATATGGAAAGATTGGTGCCGATTCAAGAATGGGACTACAACACTTTCATGAAAGTTACTTTATACTATTGACAGCATAGTGATTTGCATGGACCAATGAGAGGGGCAGGGAAAACACTTACATCTGCTAACAGTGCGACAGGCTCCGGCTGGTGATTGGGTGAACCATTTCTAGAAGTTGCGGGACAAAAAGAAGATTTACAAATGAAAGCCATGAGACCTTAAAGGTGCTGTATGCAATTTTGGCCGTTCTGGAACTTCCACCAGACTAGCCATTGAGTAAGCCACAGCCCCTCTTTCCAAAACCCCGCAGATGGAGGGTCCCCCTAAGCATTATGCCATCCGACCATGAGCGTTTCACGGGAGCAGGACATCGTACCGGCACTTATACAGGAATATATGGGCTGCTCTGTGAATGCGCACAATGATTTACAGGCATAATGTCTTCGCTTTGGCTAAACAAACGATCTGACCGTGGCCCGCTGACATCTTTTCCCCAGATGTTTACCCAACTTAACATGATATTTCTTGGCATCTATTTCAGTGATTTCTGACAGGTATTAGAGGTGTGTTATGTCATTTCATAAAAATAAAAACAAATCACTTACAGCACCTTTTACTGGCTGTACATTATGGCACAAAAACACAGAATTCTGAGGCAAAGATTAGTCAGGGTTTCAAAAGTATTCCAGACATTCGTAATTACTAGGGCATTCAGTCTAATACATTTTTTAATCGCGATTAATCACAGATTTTGTAAATGTTGAAATTTGAGACCATATATATTTCTTTTCCTGTCAAATTGCATTTATTTCCATCTTAGGAAAGAAAACAAAACAATATGTAATAATGTAATGCTTTATTAACATTTTCCAAGCAAAGCCTTCCACAATATAAAGATAAAAATGCACTAAAATAGCACCAATTAAAGCATTAAACGTTTCCCAAAGTCTAACTGGGAGGTTGAATTATTGAAAGAATTAGTGAGTATTCAATAATATATATATTTTCTATATTTCTATATTCATAATTTTGCATTTAAAATATTAATCTCATAACATTATTTATGCAGTTGCAACTGCTGTGTAAATGCATTTATTCCTGCTCTGTAAAAATACACCTAATTGGCACTTCAGATGCAGCTTCTTTGCCACCTTTGCTGTGTAAAGATGGCTTTAGTCCCCATAAGTTTAGTATTCATTGCAATGGGCATTAAATCACTAATACTCTCACCCTCCACAATATTAATCTGCCGGTAGATTGTAACTATCTGCTTTCCTACATCATCAAGCCACAATCATGATTTGCGTCAGAGAGTCAACCCCAGCGTCGCTTTGAATTCCACGGGAAAAGCGGATTAGTTAAGACTTGCCGTGCTTCAGTGGTAATTAAAATGCGCCTTCCATAGGCTGAAAAATACTTGATTTCTATCAAAAGTCCCATCTGGGCTTGTTTTGTACATCAAATAGCATTAAGAGATCCTTTCTTTCCCTGCGTTCCAAACGGGATAAATCCACCTCCAAAGGGCACTTTGGAGGGGGAACGATTTTGGACTCCATTTTGAAGGGTCGTTCCAAACCGAAGGGCTCATAAATAGCTGCTTCGAAGGGCCCTTTGAAACTTGCGTTTCCGTAGGGTTCAACATATGGACACTTCGCTGCCAAGCGGACCGGAACCAGAGCATACGTCACAAATATGGGTGTTTGCCAAGTGTAATTTAGTGTAAATTAAACGAGCTGAAACTGCAGTCTGTTTCTATAAACAAAAACATGTGACATCCCTTCATCTCCATAGTCTATAAAAGCTTTTAATTATTATAACAAACTTATAAATGATTTTAAACACCTGGCTTTCTGTAAAATTGGTTAATGCTTGTTATTTTAATATAAATTCGCTGGATCAGATATTCTAAAAGAGTTTACATAAAATAATAATACAAAGTGTCTTTATTTAATAAATGCAATGTACATTTGTTTATTGGTTTCTTTTTTATTAAAATAAATAAAACGTTTTCAAACATGAATCTTAAATTTTTCATAGTCAAAGATTTAAATTATTTCTTTTCAGTTTCGATTCTGAAAGCAATTAGTGATGCAAAATTATGTGTAAATATTTCTGATTAGGTGCAGGTGATGTTCATTAGCATCAGCCTTTGTGCCATGGCAGTGGCTCCTTTGGCTTAGATAGATGATGCTGAAGTTCGTTCTTAATGACTGATATTTTTTAGCCCTACACCCTTACCCTCCGAAGCCCCTCACTCTGGAGGGATTAGAGCCCTTCAGAATGGAACGCACCCTTTAACATTTTATCACTGACAGGGAAGTGCTGTTGTGTTGTGTGCATCAGTGTAATGACTCCATGCGGATACATTACAAAGGTTCTGCCCTTCCAACATGTGTTTATGCTGGTTTATGCTGTATAAATAGTAAATGCATCAATCGCAATTAAGAAAAATTAACATGTTAAACTTTAATTAATCGCATGTGATTAATGCATTAATTCCGACAGCTGCAGTAATTAATAAAGGATTTTCAAAAATCATTTTATGGAGAATGCACTTTAAAATAGCAATTTCTAGCCAAATAATTATTTCAGAACTGGGGCTGAGTATAAATACAGATTTCCTGATTTCCGATTCACAAGCTCTCGATACGATTCCAATTTGATTCAATATCAATTCATATGGGTATATTTCAGTTATAATGTCCCTTTTGCTTACATATGAAAGACATTCTCTCCCAGCTAATGCTGTTAATTATACAGGGGACCTTCTTACTAGGTACATTAAAAAACATTAATTTTTATAATTATATTTTATTAGTTTTTCAACATTTTGGTCATTTTGTCTTTTTAAAAATTAACAAATCCACGTAGTCAATCAATTAATATTATATTTCATATATTATTTTTTGTTACATTTATTGTTTACTTGCATAATTTATAATATTTACAAGAATTCACATTGATTTGTTGAACACATGCTAAAACCGGTACTGCCTCTTAAAGGAAACCATTTCTGTAAAAAGCATCTGTAAATGAGTGAGAGACAACTTGAATGGCTTAATCTTATCTGTGCCAAGAAGGATTAGAAATAAATGTTTCTTTTTTGTTGTTTTTGATCAACAACTGACTGTAGAGAACAGAAAGCGTATTAAAAAGGACATTATTCAATGACAAATGGGTCGCGTGGATCTTGTCTTTGGACACACATTACACGGAACAACTTTTTTTCTCAATTTTTTTATTTTTATTTCAGTATCAATTTGGTACCGAAGTACCAGTACTTTTGACAACACTAGCACATAGTGTCAAAGATCGATCTTGGGATTTAAGAATCAATATCCAGATCGTTCAAATGAAGATCGAAATGCTTTGGAAAATCTATATTTTTGCCCATCCCCATTCAGAATTTCGATTACCTTAAGATTTAATTCATTTCAATTACTTTTCCAGGTCTGAAAACCACAATTATTAAATTCCCTGATATTTCAGGCTTACCATGACCATGGGAACCCTGTTTATCAGCTCAATGCAATTTCTTTGTTTGTAAATACTGTCTAAATTCATTGTGAAAAATTTGTAAGGAGAAGTTGCCTACCCTTCAGTCACAGGAAAGCTGTTGTGGGTGCTGTTGAAACCTGGTGATGGGGAGTTGTTGACGTATGTAATCTCAGGCCATGGAGAGCACTGAATAAATTCAACATGTATCAAATATCACCATATACCAAAATCAAGTTATGGAACATTTAAGATTGACACATATGAAAATGTATTTGGTCACTCAAAAATATAGTCTTCACAGTTCATTTATTTTATTTCAAGTTCATTTATTCATTTAATTTAGACCTTCATTTCAAACCCACAGTTTCCATGGGCAGGTCACATACCTCGGTGAGAATAGTGGTTTCATATGAAGGCTGGTATTTCTCCTTTTCTTGTGGTGCACGTTTCTCCATTTTTTCTCTGTCTGTCTTCTGTTTTCTGTCTGCACCCTTAGGCTAAAAAACAACATAATGAGTATCAGGATCATATTATCTTGGAAAATCCTGTATCATTTGTAAAATGAAGCTGTACTTGAATTGAAATAGAGTATGAATGTCACATTGTTAATGTTTATCAGCTGTGGTCTCAGCCCACCTTAAAAACTTTGATTTGGCAGCTGGCGGAGTGCAGGTGTTCAGTGTATTCTCCGGCCTCGTTCTCCTTGAAAGTGTCGATCTGAACACGAAATGGCACTCCCTTCTCTCCTCCATGCTTGCGCATAGTGAACTCTGTGCTGATACAGTGAACCTGAACAAGTGCGAAAATGATGCAATGATATTAGGAAAACACACTGTACAATTTCCTCATATTTGACTGACTTTTTTTTTAGAGGTTTTGGTTAAAGCATACTCACTGAGCACTTTATTAGGAACACCTGTACACCTACTTATTCATGCAATAATCTAATCAGCCAATCATGTGGCAGCAGTGCAATGCATAAAATCATGTAGATACAGGTCAGGAGCTTCAGTTAATCTTCACATCAACCATCAGAATGGGGAAAAAATGTGATCTCAGTGATTTCGACCGTGGCATGATTGTTGGTGCCAGATGGTCTGGTTTGAGTATTTCTGTAACTGCTGATCTCCTTGGATTGTCTCTAAAGTTTACTCAGAATGGTGGCAAAAACAAAAAACATCCAGTGAGTGGCAGTTCTGCGGACAGAAACCCTTGTTGATGAGAGTGGTCAAATGAAGAATGACTGGTTCGAGCTGACAGAAAGGCTACAGCAACTCAAATAACCACTTTGTACAATTGTAATGAGCAGAATAGCTTCTCAGAATGCACAACACGTCAAACCTCGAGGCGGATGGGCTACAACAGCAGAAGACCACGTCTGGCACTTTATTAGAACCATAGTTTTCCTAATAAAGTGCTCAGTAAGTGTAGCTTTAAAAGATACCATGTGATATTTCTTGAATGTACTTCTAACTAGATTTTTACATTTCCTGAAGGAATTAAGAGTGGCGCTTGCCTGAGTAGATTTAGTTGTATATTAGTGACTAAATAAAAAGGACACAGTGACAGGGGGCCTGGGTAGCTCAGCAAGTATTAAAAATTACTCCAGCCAGGTCTCCTAAGCAACCGAATTGGCCCGGTTGCTAGGGAGGGTAGAGTCACATGGGATAACCTCCTCATGGTCGTGATTAGTGGTTCTTGCTCTCAATGGGGCGCGTGGTAAGTTGTGCGTGGTTCGCAGAGTGTAGCATGAGCCTCCACATGCTGGAAGTCTCCGTGGTGTCATGCACAACGAGCCACGTGATAAGATGCACGGACTGACTGTCTCAGAAGCGGAGGCAACTGAGACTTGTCCTCCGCCACCCGGATTGAGGTGAGAAACCATGCCACCACGAGGACCTACTAAGTAGTGGGAATTTGGCATTCCAAATTGGGGAAAAAGGGGATAAAAATGTATAAAAAAAAAATAAATAAAAAAGAACACAGAGACACTTATTAAACTTTATGTTGGGATTTTCAAAGTAAAGAAATAATTTCAAGGCTCCACTGACAGTGTAATTTAGGTCAGGACAAAGATCTGTGCCTGGGAAAGTCATTCTTGAGATTAGGAAGAGTGGTTTTTGATACCTGAATAAACACAGAGGTCCTCTTTGAGGGGTCCCACAGGAACTCCACTGTGTTGAGCTGTGTAGGGTTTGCTCTGGGATCAACCACCCCCACCGACATCGGAATATCTGGGAAGGAGTTCAGTGCAAGCATGTTATCAATCTCAAATACATTTCTGCTTTCACACAAAGCCAGGTGGTTGTTTTTTTTCTGTCATTTACTATGGTTGCTTGTCAGACAGTATGATATGTAAGTGAGATCTTATGTAAAAGTCAAGATAGACGTGCGACATCAACATTCTTATATATTTTCTGGCCAAAATCGTACAGTGTACACCGGACATAACTACTTACTATGCATGTTAGGAATATATTTATTTTAGAGTGCCAAATATGTACTATCAAAGGACTATATTATTACACCGCTGGGAGATTTTTATAATGTAATTTTCCACTTTTTGTCAGTGGTGGCTAATAGTATTTACCTAAATCAAGGATTCTATCTCCCGGTCTGTTCCAGCGCCAACCCTCCAGCTGCTGGTGTTCAGTGTACTGAAGACGACGGTCGTGAAACACAACACGGATGATGCTCTGCCAGCAGTGACCACAAGAAAAACAGTGGTTGAGATAAACCAAAGTTATGATTCATCAAAAACTCTTCAGATATAATACAATGACAGACAGTTTCCCCAAACACGGAAGTGAAAGTGGAGGAACAAACAACAAATCCTCACCTTAACCATTTTGCTATTGATCTCAGGAAGCTCTCCCATTTTCCGATTGTCTAGCATTCGAATCTCATAAGACTGTCCTGAAGCCAAAAGGAACATAACATGAAGTTTTTAAACAAGTTTCATGAGATTTTACATATCAATGTGTTTGCTGTGCTTGTTACTAGGGATGGCATGATATGGTTTGATATATGATATGAGGTTCACAATTCAATATAATCTAAATTTGATATAATAACACTTAAATGACAACGTTCTTTAATACACAATATACAAATGCTCAAGAGTTTCTCATATACCTTTCTCTGTAAGAAAAGATAAACAAATAAACCTTCAAAAATAGTGGGCTACATTCAAGCTGATCAGGTGCAAAAAAAAGCAATAAAACTGAACAGAACCTGTCCTGAAAATGTATGTGAAAGTGTATATTTAATTTTTAATAATTTGTTTGTCATCATCATTATAATCACATTTCACGTTTTGCTCTGTTGAAAAATATACAACTTCTACATTCTATAATGATATGAGCTATCAATGTTTGAAATAATGCGTACAATTTACAAGTAATATCAGCCTTGTAAATTGAGTATATATTCATTTGTATAACAAGCGCTAAAAAGGTTACTGTCACTTAAAGAGCTCAATGAGCATGTCAATCACACACACAGTGTTCCGGTTTATTAACAAGAGGGAAGTCAATCGGCATCTGTGCTATGTGAGATAAAAAATAATATTTCTGGGGGGCCTGGGTAGCTCAGCGAGTATTGACGCTGACCACCACCCCTGGAGTCGTGAGTTCGAATCCAGGGCATGCTGAGTGACTCCAGCCAGGTCTCCTAAGCAACCAAATTGACCCGGTTGCTAGGGAGGGTAGAGTCACATGGGGTAACCTCATCGCGGTCGCGATTAGTGGTTCTCGCTCTCAATGGGGCACGTGGCAAGTTGTGCGTGGATCGCGGAGAGTAGCATGAGGCTCCACGTGTTGGGAGTCTCCGCGGTGTCATGCACAGCGAGCCACATGATAAAATGCGCGGATTGACTGTCTCAGAAGCAGAGGCAACTGAGACTTGTCCTCCATCACCCGGACTGAGGTGAGTAACCATGCCACCACGAGGACCTACTAAGTAGTAGGAATTGGGCATTCTAAATTGGGAGAAAAGAGGATAAATAAAAATAAAAAAAAATTATATATATATATATATATATATATATATATATATATATATATATATATATATATATATATATATATATATATATATATATATATTTATTTATATTTCTTTTCACCTTTTTATCTGAATGTAAAGAACAGAAAGGATATTTCTGACACATTATTCAATGAAAGTGGAGTGCGGGAACTCATCTTTGATGGACACACATTACATGTAAGAAATGGTCCATTTGAATTTCAAAGCACTTTTCAATAAAACAAGGCAATTTCCAGGTATTCCAGTACTTAAATTTCAAAAAGCTAAATTCTAGCAGTTTAAGCACCTTGGACCTTATGTGAACCATGTAAACAGTGTAGAAAAAAAAGCTCAGTATGGGTAAAAATCAAGCGATAGAGAGACTATGATGTTTGACGGGTCATTTCATTTATGATCACATGGACAGAAAACAATGTTGCAAATATTTAAATATCGAGTTGTGCCTCGATATGGTCCGTCAAATTTTTGTTTGATATACTTTGAAATTCGATATATCTTCCCATCCCTACTTGTTACGCTTCCCTTTGGACAAGGTACGGACTAGTATATGGAAGCAACGCATCTAAACAGAAGGGTCGGAAGCTGTTGCATAGTTTAGCTATCACATATCAAAAGAAATAAAGAAATATTTTAAGTAGAATCCAACATTCAATTTTGAATACAAACTGACACACATGAGCAGCTTAAAGTCAACATGAAATGGCACTAGCAACCCATTTTACTTCCACAATGTGACAAGGGAAACAGGTAATTCAACAAGTGAAAAAACAAATGTAGAGTGGGACTTGATCATAAAACAGGGTCTCTGCAGTATATGGTTGGAGGGGAGGGGTTAAAAAATAAGAGCGCATGGTGAAGTCAGCCAAAAGAAAAGTCATTTCAGAAGTTATTATTTTTTGATGAAAGATTACAAAGGCAATATTTTTTTTTTTTTTTGAATAACTTGCACCAATAAATTGTACATGATAAGACAAGAAATGTTTATTAAGGAAGTATATAGGGTCAATTTTGATAGAAGTCAATTTTCATACCGACTTAAAAAAAGAAAAGAAAAAATTCACAAATTGTTAACATCCTCCGTGAATAAAATAGATTTGCACTGTGTTGATGAGCTCAAAGTATAAGAGGATGCCACAGCTATTCCAAACACATAAGAATTAAACGTTAGTTTAGATGTTTTTCAGCCAGTGTGTTGAACACACCTTGATTGAGGTAGGTGAGCGTCTCATCATGTAGTTTGACAGCAGGAGAGGTGGCTGCACACAGTACATACTGGAAGGGAAGGATCTTATTGTCACTTTCTGGAGGCAAGTTAGACTCCTCCTGCTTGAAGATGGGAAGAGCTAGCACATCACTGAAAAACAATGAGAGAGAAAGAAAGTAAAACATTTATTAATTTGACAACAATGCTTTAGGTTTTTCGTACTTGCTTTACAATTTTGTACATGGATGTAATGTTCGTCAAAGATACAACATCCGTTTATGTGTGAGATGTCGTGCAACAACTAAGCAGACACATCAGGTGCTTTACAGATAAGCCTTCAAGTGCACAGAGTGCATTTCAAACACTATTCAAACATCTAAGAGCACAACATCACACAGATGGCAAAGCAGGACTGGAACATGTGCTTTACAGCAGACTGTGATTCTGTTACCTGGAGACCAATTAAAGCTGCCATGCATAGTGAACCTAACTCCCTCTCAACATAAGAATTCATTTCATTTTAACCACTTAAACCACACCGATAATTTTGATAAATTTAGCAAATAAATGCAAATGGGGCAAAGAAAAAGGATAAGCCGTCTGAGGTCATGCTATAGAAAACTTGAACATGTCACTATGACCCTATAGTGGTATATTTTAAAAACACCAATATCTGATAAGACACCTCATAAAAGCCTAGAAATATAACAACACATGCACACCCAGGCCTGTACTTTACTAAATGTTTCCTTTTGCTTAGTGCACAAGTTATTCATGTAACCGAATATATGATACA
This sequence comes from Myxocyprinus asiaticus, assembly GCF_019703515.2. NCBI lineage: Eukaryota > Metazoa > Chordata > Actinopteri > Cypriniformes > Catostomidae > Myxocyprinus > Myxocyprinus asiaticus. The sequence continues at coordinate 13,577,020 of NC_059372.1, read as the reverse complement.
GCATGTGCCTTACTGGGAGGTCAGATTGTGCAAAAAAAAAAAAAAAAAAACACTCATCAGGAAATTAAAACTGCCAAAAATGACACAAGGACTTCGGTAGGAGTCAAAATAGACAGACCAACCAGGCAAAACAGATAATTTAAAAAAAAATTAACATTGCTTTTCACCATAATAAGCAACACACACAGTATTGAAAAAAGTCTTAAGTCAATCATTGACTTTTATCATGCCCCACAAGTCTCGGAATACTCAAAAAATAATCTTTCATCACTTAAACATTCAAAATAATAGTAATCATAAGTGAGCACCTAAACTCACCTCATGCTGTAAGCACCAGCTCCAAGCTCTTGCCCGATTCCTGACAGACTAGCATCAAAATCCTGGACCAGACCAGACTCGATCACCTCATCGGCCAGAGGTAGTTTCAAAGCCCAAGCCATGACTTTCCACCTTAAATCAAGAGAACTTAAAAAAAAAAAAAAAAAAAAGAAAAGAAAAAAAAAAAAACTCCTTTTGGGTTTAGGGATGATCACTGACACCTGTCTACAGAAACACAGTGTGGGAAAAAAGGATTAAAAAAAACTAAATACAACAAAAAAAAAAAACAAGGTTCACACATGGATTAGCAACATTTTTTTTTTATTTTTATTATTATTATTTTTTAATGGTATATTGCAAGTATATTATTAGATTTAAATGTATTACATGGAATAGACTTTTAATGAATTTATGCAGTTTTCCTTGAGAAACGCAATTTTCAAGTTCTGGACAGATCTGTAAAGTATTACTTAAAATAAAATACAAATAAAAAAAACATATGAATCTCAAGGCAGAATAATTCAGAATAAAACCATATACTGATCACATTATAGAAATCAGAGGAAGAAAAATCGTAAACATGTTAAAGCACATTGAAATTTTTAACAGTTTATTGAAAATAAAGGTGTTATTTCATCATAGATGTCATAAAAATAGTATAATTTACCTCAGCAGGCAGCAGGTAGCTTAATAGTGTGGTTAAGTTCATCGTTTCACGCCATTTTTTCATCCGTCGTCCTTCTTTTGGCAAGATAACTTGTTTTGCTCGAAAGAAGACGTTTAAATTCTGTAAACGGTCGCTAAAAAAAGATGACAAGGCAGCGAAAATTCTAAGAAAAAATACTGAGATGAAGGTGCGCTGAAGGGTGAGTAAAGAAAGTCTTTATGTATTATATTACATGTTTGTTTATCTCTTCTACTCAGTGGAAATTGCCGTAATATCCGCAGAAGTCTTTCTCCATAAAGGACTGGAGCAGTGAGCAGTGAGCAGTTCAAGTGCACTAGCGGCCTCTATCGGCCTGGAGCGGTATTATCGTTTACCCGCCAAAACACTACAGTTAAAGGGATAGTTCATCCAAAATGAAAATTATCTCGTTATTTACTCACCCTCATGCCATGCCAGATGTGTATGACTTTCTTTCTTCTGCTGAACACAGAATGATTTTTAGAAAAAAAATCAGCTCTGTAGATACAATGCAAGTGAATAGAGATTAGACCTTTGTAGCTCCAAAAATCACATAAAGGAAACATAAAAGTAATCCACGTGACTCCAGTAGTTAAATATATAGCGATATGATAAGTGTGGGTGAGAAACAGATAAACATATTTCACTTTTAGATGTGAAAGTGAAACTAAACAGAAAAAAAGTACTTAAATATTGATATTTTTCTCATCCACACCTATCTCATCACTTCTGAAGATATAAATGTAACCACTTGAGTCATATGGATTACTTCTATGTTTCCTTTATGTGATTTTTGGAGCTACAAAGTTCTAGCCACCATTTACTTGCATTGTATGAACCTACAGAGCTGAGATATTCTTCTAAAAATCATTTTTGTTCAGCAGAAGAAAGAAAGTCATACACATCTGAGATGGCATGAAGGTGAATAAATGGTGAGAGAATTTTCATTTTTGGATGAACTATTCCTTTAAGTTGCTACCATTGGATCAATGTAAATGTGGTAACTTTTATTACCCACCACCATCATCAAAATAAATCAGACAAAATGGTAGAAAGATTCTGAGAGCTTCTTTAACCAGTTAAAGGAGACCCCATATTTCCCTGCTGAAAAAACTAAACAAAAAACAGCTAAAAACAGCCAAAAATGGTTGGTTGGTCATAGTTTAAGGTGGTCTCCCACTCCCAGCATGGCCAGTGCCTGGTTTTAGAGGGGTTTAGGGCACTTTTAAAGGGATATTCCGGGCTCAATACAAGTTAAGCTAAATCAACAGCATTTGTGGCATAATGTTGATTACTTAAAAAAATAATTTCAACTCATCCCTCCTTTTCTTAAAAAAGCAAAAATCGAGGTTACAGTGAGGCACTTACAATAGAAGTGAAGGGGGCCAATTTTTTGGAGGTTTTAAAGGCACAAATGTGAAGCTTATACTTTTATAAAAGCACTTACATTAATTATTCTGTTAAAACTAGTGTATTATTTGAGCTGTAAAGTTGTTTAAATTGTCATTTTTACAGTTGTTTTAGGGTTTGTTGACAATATTGTCATGGCAACGAAGTTGTAAAATTGACTATATTTTTACATAGAAAAGGTTAAGTGATTTTATCACATTAAAATCATGTAACACCCATATTGTTTATGTCTTGTGGCTATATTTTTGATATAGTGAGTGTTTTAATGTTTATTTATTGGCGCAATTCAGTTGCATTGTAAGTGCCTCACTTAGGCCTACTTTTCTTTTAAGAAGAGGGGCAAGTCTAAATACATTTTTGTGGTAACCAATAATATGCCACAAATGCTGTCGATTGAGCTTAACTTGTATTGAACCGGGAATATTCCTTTAAGATGGTCAGGCTGGGAGACCAGCTAAAGTCAGCCCTCATTAATATGCTTTAATTTGATTTGTGTGTTAAAAAAAAAAAAAAAAAAAACTATAGTATTTATTATGAAATGTAGGATAAAATATGAAGATAATGGAAAATGAAATTGATTCCCTAAATTCTTCAATAAACTACTTAGAATTAATGCATTTGTGTATTTACATGTACCTATTCAGACACAATATTTCGTAAATCAGCGCCACAATAAGGAATTTAGGACAGTGATTTAAAATTAACCTGATCTGTGTACATCGTATTAACTTTTTATCAGTCTACAGGTTCTTTTTCTTTTCATCGGTGTTCTGAGAATTAACTTGTGAAATTTCAAGTCTGTTTTTGTTCAGTGTGTGATAAATGAAAACAACTGGTGCCAGTACATGTTAAAAATCTACTGTTACCAAAAGTAGGCTACTTACCATGATGGAGTGTGATAACATTTTCAATAAAGACATTTATAACATCTTGTATGTTCAGTGTTAATTTATTCAAATAACAAGTTAATCCCAAACATTACAATTGATACAAAATAAATATTGTTAACGGATCTGTAAATGCAATTCTTAAGCACGGATTTAAAATTCATTACCCCTGCGCAAATTAAAATGTTGAACAGTTTTTTTAATATTTATAGCATTAGATAAAACTAGTTATACCATTCCTTCTTCACAATATTAAAATGTACATTTATAGTATTGTACTAATTAAGATAAGAATCCATTAGATAAATACTGAAGGTCCATAAGAACAATCTAGCTTTATGCTTAGAACATAACTGTTTCCTGTTACAAATTTTGAAAATATTAATATAAACTGTGAATATTGCTGTACTGTCACAATGTCTCGAGGGACTACTTCTCATAAACAAGTTTAAAGTTCAAATTCAATAATGGCAAATTGCATTTTTGATAATAATATCCTTTAACACTTAACTCAACTTGTAGATGATGTTTCTGAAATGCCCCAAATATTTATGGATTTCACTCTCTCTTTAAAAGCATTTACTGATATAACAGTTTTTTACTAGACTTATGGCACAAACAATATAACAGTAACAATGAAATCCATAGGACATTTTCTAATGTCAGCCATTGTAATCATAATACAGTTTAAATGTTTTGTTTTTTTAAATCAATAGACAGACATACCATAGCTGAGATCAAACAAATCTCTGACTTTATGAATGTTGATGACATCCAAAACTGAATACAGTGGATTTAGCCACATAAAAGCAAGGCATGCGTACTGATTCAGAGTACTATGATTGTCCAGTATACACTTAACCGAACCACACCTACTGTTTATAAGCAAAGACAATGGAACTACTGTTCACATGGACAAAAATATGCACTCTCTGATGGATGGTTTTTGACAGTCAAAGATCAAAAATACCAGTCTCAGGTAACGTACAGCAAAACCACATGAACACTAGAAATGGGAAATTCCGTCAAATAATTGAATGACCTCCTACATGTATTGTATTCAGTACAGACCTATAGCTGAAATTGCTACAGCAAAAAGCAAATGACTACTTTGAAGAATAAAGTCAGTTTAGTTACTGCAAAACAAGAATATATATGAAGAATATTTTGAACATTTAACTTTTTCCTGTATAAATGAAGAGCTTTTTTCTATAAAAACAGCGCCTATAGGACTTCATAGCTTCTTCAATATTTTAAATAGTTCCAAAGCCATTTTAGCAAAGATTGTGATGGCACGCCAAAAAGTTATTCAACATGCAGCATAACGGAAACAAAATCAAAGAAAACATGTTTGATATTGTTTGATACTATGCTAGGACCTCATATCATTCAAGTGCTGCTGGCTTCGTCTCAACCGTAAATCAGTCATTTCAGTCATGTTGCAAGTAGCACCAATATTCCAACCATTTATTGTGCACCAGCTTCTAAAAAGTTCCCCGCACGCTTAGACACTCTGTCATCCTAATGTGCCTGAAACACATTGATCTTGCTGGTGTTTTTCAGAGTCTGTCGGCGGTTACAAAACCAGACGCGAACCACCTCTCGGTCATAATTCAGCTCCTTGGCAATATCTGTGATTTCTTGTCCGGTTGGGAGGGAGTTTTTCTCAAAGTAAATGTTGAGGACTTCTATGGCCTGCGGCGTGAAGCTGGTTCTCCGTTTGCGCTTCTTGGAGGGTTCTCCGCCGACAAACTCCATAAGGTTCTGCTGACCTTTCTGGTTCCAGAGTTCAGCCTCTGCCAGCCAGCGTTCCAGAACGGGTTTCAGCTTCTGGGCACTTTTGGGAGTGATGTCAAGCTTCTCAAATCTTAAAACAAGAAGCAAAGAGTCAAAACTCTAAGGCACTGGAATGGCATGTGCAAACATATGGAAAGAGAGAGAAGATATAAACGCAAATAACCTGCAGATGGCTGACTGACTGTATGCGGGACCCTCCGTAGCAGTGAGAGCCTGGCCCACTTGTGTCTGTGTCAGGCCCAGAGAGAGCCGTCGAATCTTGAAATTCTTGGCAAACTCACGGATCTCCTCCAGATTAATGGCCTCTTCTTCATGCACACCAGACTGTGGCTCTAATTGAAACAAAATATTAATTGAAAACTTCTTTCTCCCAGCCTCTTCATACACGAGTTGGCATATGACGGTATTCGCTAATATAGTTTATCACGGTAATTAACATACACAATATTGTTATCGTGGGCACTTAAAAATGTAGTTAATTCCCCCCCCCCCCATCAATGAATCAAGATTCACCACACTGCATGTATTTAGCACAAATGACACATGCACACTCTGATGTAAACCAATGTGGGTGAGAAACACGGCTGGAGGAGGAACGCAGCTGACCCCCTTTATCTGTCTTCTAAAAGGATTAAGTCAGAAGTGTGGATGTATTTTGGTTTCTATAAAAATGCAGAGGGATTGTTGGTCGAAGATGGTTTCCCTTTGTGTAAAACGTGGCAAACAAGTAACAGCGAAACACATCATATGTTTGCTCATCTGTGACAGTTCTTCTCGTTTTTCCAAACTGTTTTCTGAAAACTGAGACAACACTAAGAGACAACTAAGTGACAACCAAGACAAAGAAAGTGCACTGTTGTTGCCATTTGCAGATAATGTGTAGCTTGCTTTCAAGTGGCCAAAGAGTAGTTTGTTAAAACTCTGCTAGCTACACAGTAATGTTTGCATCTTTTAGTAACAACTAAAATATAGTTGTAATCAGCTAATACTAAGTCCTGTAATTAATAATGGCAATGTGGCACAATGATGATTTCAATATTAACCCTTTAAGCTCTGAGGGTGTTTTTAAAGATGAATTGTTTCAGTGGCATGCCCAAAATGAAAGACTTTGACAAAATAAACGAGGGTCAAGTGTTTAGTAAAATTTTAAAGAAAGCTCCTCAATTTATGTAATGATATAGATTATGGTAAATTCCAAGACTCTCAGCCTAAAACACTGCTGAAAAAAAAAAAATCACAAAAAACTTGAGCCAAAATATTAACTTTGTTTTCTTATTTTTCTGATTTTACATTATATATCTCAGGGTGCAAATAAGGTAGCTCAGATTTTGTTTTGTTCCCAATCATGTCACCTGTAACTGAGTAAAATTTTGTGTTGATACGACAATCAAAAGTTATAGTATTATACAAATAATTTATCCTAAGTGTCCAAAAACATCTCCAAGTGTCCAAAAGCCTCTTCAAACAAATAAAACATAATAATTGTATATAAGAACTAATTGCACATGCAAATACAATAATGACTAAAGGTATACTCTCTCTCCAAAGCATGCAAGCATGAGTAACAAGATTCATTCAGTTCCACTCTGTGTCATTTGAGCCATCATTGAGTCTGTGTCATGTACTTGGCGCCATCTCCTGGTGACTATATGTAATTAGAGTGAATGATCCACTCTAGCCAGAGGTGGAAGTCATCCAAATATGGGCAAAGCAATCTGAATCCTAATACGATTGGTTTAGCGTTCCATGACGCTGGACAACGTACTACATAATTTCAGATGAAGTCATCTTATCCAGAAAAGCTAACATGTTTTTAGCCAGATAGCACTTTATGTGCCGTGTGCACATCGTGCTTCCTGTCAATTATCTAATGATCTATGCATCCGATTACGTTGTGTGTGTTATGAGTAATATAGGTAATATTATGAGATACTTTTTCGTTTATTTTTCATGAAGTTATTAGCGAGAATGCTGTTATAAGCAATACGCGTTTACATGTTACATGTATGCGAAGACATATACCTAGCTATTATTCACTTAGTATAGGCTATTCTACTCTTTGAAAGCTTTCCAATGACAAATGACATATGGCTATTTGATAAGTGTGATGTTTTTACAGATTACAATAATACGTGCAGTGCAAAATTATTAATAAATCATCTAAATGGAACACTTCTGATTTGTATGCAAATTTCAAGCACTTGTTCAGTTTTTGTTATAATGCCTACATGCATTGTAAAGTAAAGCTTCTAAGCTTTAAAACGATACCTATTTTGTGGTAATCATGACTGTAGTTATTAATATGTTGATCATTATTTTTTTCTCTGCTGAGCATAAAGATTAAGTTTAAATTGGAACAACACAATCATACGTTGCCATACAGTGTGAGTGAAGTTGTTTATATACATTTGTAGCTAGCGCCTAGCTATATATTAACAACAGGCTTGCTATCCAGAAAAAACATGCATACTATTGTTGTAGCCTAGTAGCTGGCTTGATAAAATTAGTTTAGCCTTTAACATTAACCTCAAAGCACTAGTAGTTATTAATAATAACTTTAGCATTAGCCTATACAAGACAAGTTGTAGGTCAGTACTGATCTGTAATGATCAGTGGCCCTGTGGCATAATGAACATTTAAATATTAAGACATCAACTTAATGTTATATTTGGCTTTGTTTCTATGGGGTTGATGGTAGTTTTTTAAATGTTCAGGGTTCTTTTCAAAGTTCTTTGTTATCTGTTCATTTAAAAGGCCAGTTTGGTATTGAAAAAGTAATTCAACTTGTTATTCAGAGAACAACAATAAAGTTTGTTTATCGTTCAACTCGTTTTTGTAATGTAATTTAATACCTTGATATTACATATACCGTGATAAATGCTTCAGCAATTATCGTGACATGAAAATTTTATACCGTCACATGCCTAAATATGAGTATAGTTCAGTAACTCATGAGTGGCTGACACATCAATCCTCAAAAATAAAATCTAATCTAAACTAGGGCTGCCCCTGACCAAAGATTTTCCTAGTCGACTAGTAGGCGTTAGTTTAAGCCATTAGTCGACTAGTCGTCGCACGTTTGTGATATTAATTTAATTACATAAATATATGAATGTTTGGGGGCATCAGAAAATGGCTTGGGTTCCAGGGCTGAGAAAGAATATTATAAGTAACATTGCTAACACTGTTCTACATTACAGAGAAATACAAAACCGTAATCATGAGCCTTTAAAATTTTACAAGTGCATGCATTGTATAACCATCTTTCAAAAAGTTGAACAACACACGTTTTAACTGCACTTAAATTTTTTCCAGTTTCATTAGAATTGTTTCTTAAAATAAATAAAAAATAAAAGTTCAAAGTTTGAAATTAAGGTGTCTTGCTTTATTGTGTAGTCTTAACCCTAACCCTGCTTAAGGAAAATTATCCCATAGTCCAACCAGCGGTAATACGTCAGTTCGTCAGTTTCCTGTGGAGTTTCTTTTTTTCTGCGACCAACCAACCAATCAAAACTTGGTCGACCAAGACTCTTCTCATCGACTAATGTTTGGTCGATTATTAGGGTGCAGCCTTAATCTAAACACACTTTTAAATGACAAGAATAGCTACTATTAAATGATGCAATATATATGCAATATTTTTAAATATTGCCTATACAGTAATATGGACCATGAGTACTTGATTAATATACAAACATACTGCTGACAAGCTGGCCCACAGTTGGCATGTCTCCACAGGCGATGGCACCAGCAGAGGAGAGGGATGTGACTGCTTTACCCGCTGTGGGCTGGGGAGCAATGATCACTTTTGACTGAACCATTTTTCCAACCGGACCCTAGAGAACCAATAACAGTGAACGAACAAATTGTAATGAATGGTATTTCAAATTAAAAGACATCATATGTTAATAAAACTAGTTAGATAGTTTTCTTTAGTATGTAGTTATGTCCAATAATAGGACTAACTAATCTGAATTGTTGGACATGAATTCTGTAAAACCAGAATTCTGTTGGAAACACTGCTGTACAATGAAGTGTTATAATATGCTCACTGACTAATGAAGAGCTACAGTAGATGGCACGGCAGTACCTGTGTGGTGGTCTTGGTGAGTGTCAGGGGCACAGTGGCTTTGGGGAGGACAGTGGTGGTGGACGGAGAAGCAGCTGTAGGGCCGTTCCCTATAGTAGCAATGATCTGACCCTGGGAGTTCAGGAGCAGCTGTGGGGACATGGTCTGAACCTGCAGGCCTTGAGCAGGTAACGCAGAGGCTGCTGCAGCTCCAGCCAATGATGCAGGGTTCACCAAAAAAGGAAGTGTTCCAATCACCTGGAGACATTTATAAAATTAAATGAGTCTGATATTTAAAGAATTCACAATTTATACACCCAAAATTCAATTATGTGATATATAGCATCTCTTTTGTTGTGAGCGCACAACATTACAACAAATTGCAAATATTACCTGCATACCTTGGGTCTTTAGTGACCCGGGAACTCATTCCACCCCCTGTAACTCATCCATTTATTTATTTTTTCATTTTACTATCACAAGATATCTATTTCTTTGTTTATTACAAGAGAAATTGGTACTATATTCATACAAATAAATACTATATCACATTAATTTTCTATGCAACAACGGTGAATTATCAGTATCCCATATGCGTGTAAACATACATATTATTCATGCTATTTGTTACTCAAGGTGGCGCTGTTGTTTCATTGATTGACTTGATTTACATTTGACATTGCTGTTTGATGAAGAAACAACTTGGAAGTAAACTATAGCAAGTACAACACATGAACAGTACGATATGACTATTGTCATCTGGGTGAACTACTGAAAATATTTAAGTTGTGCATCTATTTAGATTCAAGAAGTGCCTGAGAAAATAATCATGTGTAGCTTATGTATAGCTTATGTGTATCTTATGTGTTGTGTAGCTCAATATGTGTTTGACAGCCAGCTGCGTTCATTAAATTTCAGTGGGAAAGTATTGAATCCTGTTCTAGATTTGTCCAGATTTCTTGCATTGTCTCTTTGATATATGAAAAATAAAACATCAAAATAAATAAAAATATATTTTATTCTATTTTATTCTAATGGTCTTGAAAATATTTTGAAAACTGTACACTATCTGGGCATTTTGTGGATCCATTTGTGATAGATATAGGAGCTGGGTCACTAAAAAAAACAAATATATAAGCGCGTTTGGTGATATTCCCATGCATTTAAGGATTAATGAAGAATTAGTAAAACAGTAAACTATTAAAAAAAATGATATATGAATTATAATGAAGATATGTAATAAACTATGAAAAGGGTCAAAACAGATACTTACTAACATCATAAAGTTGTCTATATAGAAGTTGTAAAGTTTATGTAAAGTTAGGGTTAAAGCATTTCTCATTGTTAATAGAAAATAAATCACAAAATAAATTAAATTAGCAGATTAAAGGACAAATACATGTCAGTTTAAATGTAGTCCTCAGATACTGACCTGGCCCTGTGCGTTAGTAATAAGTTGACTTGTCAGTCCTGCCACATTAGACATGGCACTAGTAATGATGGGAGTTGTAGTAAGAGAACTGATAAACTGTGGTTGTGCTCCCAGAGAGGCAGCACTGATCTGAAAAAAATAAAATATTGATCAGGTTTTATGCAAAATACTTTATTACAGTATTTGCAAAGCAAAAATAAATGTAATATTAAAGTTCTAAACTATCCCACTGACTTTGGCCACATCCACACTGAAATGTTTTCATTTGAAAACATATTCAATTTGCTACTTTCAAGCATCTCGCCCACACTAGAATGACGTAAAAAGCACACAAAGGCAGCGTAAAAGTAATCCATAAGACTCCAGTGGTTAAATCTATATCTTCAGAAGCGATATGATAGGTGTGGGTGAGAAACAGATCTATAGTTAAGTCCTTTTTTACTTTAAATTCTCCTTCCTGCCCAGTAGGTGGCGATATGCACAAAGAATGTGAATTGCCAAAAACAAAATAAGACTGTGAAAATGGAGATTTATAGTAAAAAAGGACTTACATTTTTATCTGTTTCTCACCCACACCTATCATACAGTATCACTTCTGAAAATATGGATTTAACCACGAGTCGTCGTATGGATTACTTTCATGTTGCCTTTATGTGCTTTATGGAGCTTTAAATTTTTAGTACTTATTCACTTGCATTGTATGGACCTACAGAGCTGAAATATTCTTCTAAAAATCTTCGTTTGTGTTCTGCAGAAAAAAGAAATTCATGCACATGTGGAATGGCATGAGGGTAAGTAAATGAGAGAAGTTTCATTTTTGGGTGAACTATCCCTTTAATAGAGGTATTCCTACTCAGTTGTTTTTATAAGGTCCTAGAATCCTGAATCTTTAACATTCATTTGACTTATCAAAATAGCCAAAATTTACTTCGTTCATTCCTTAAAACACATTTAACCCCCCCATTTTCTACATTTTTGATCCAACTAAACCCAACACACGTTTTTACTATAAAAACATTTCGCTACTCACAATAGCAGGGTTGATGGACAGGCCTGCAGTCTGAAGCGTTGCAACAGAAGCGCTGGGCTCTGACAATTTCTGCACAGCAGACATAGTGGTGGTTGGTGTCATCTGTGTTGGCTGCAAGGTTGCCTGTACGGACTGTAGAGAAGAAACTTGAGGCTGCAGAACCGCCTGCCCAGGAGACTGCAGCTGCGTCTGGACAGAGTTTAACACAGTAGCAGCTGGAAGAGGAAAAACAAAAAAGCCCACATTCAAGACCACTAGCCACACCAGACAAGATACAGTATATATGGAACAGATGTGCTTGTGGCTCGGGGACAGCCAGTTGCCTCTAAACTGTCAGATACAACTGATTAATTGTGCTTGTTAAACACATAATAAACAGATTGTAATAATTTGTAATAAATTACAATTGTAATAATAGTAGCAACTAGGCTTGTTTGATTATTAGGGGCCAAGCCTCGAAGTGACTGTAGCACCTATTGCATCCGTTAGTTTTCCGTATTATTATTCTTCTTCTGGCTGGGAGTCTATGGCAGCCCATACCATACATAAGACAATTTGGCACACTGATAAGGGTGGTCATGAATAGCCCCCATACCAAATGTAGGGTCTCTAGGATATACAGGTGCATCTCAATAAATTAGAATGTCGTGGAAAAGTTCATTTATTTCAGTAATTCAACTCAAATTGTGAAACTCGTGTATTAAATAAATTCAGTGCACACAGACTGAAGTAGTTTAAGTCTTTGGTTCTTTTAATTGTGATGATTTTGGCTCACATTTAACAAAAACCCACCAATTCACTATCTCAAAAAATTAGAATATGGTGACATGCCAATCAGCTAATCAACTCAAAACACCTGCAAAGGTTTCCTGAGCCTTCAAAATGGTCTCTCAGTTTGGTTCACTAGGCTACACAATCATGGGGAAGACTGCTGATCTGACAGTTGTCCAGAAGACAATCATTGACACCCTTCACAAGGAGGGTAAGCCACAAACATTCATTGCCAAAGAAGCTGGCTGTTCACAGAGTGCTGTATCCAAGCATGTTAACAGAAAGTTGAGCGGAAGGAAAAAGTGTGGAAGAAAAAGATGCACAACCAACCAAGAGAACCGCAGCCTTATGATTGTCAAGCAAAATCGATTCAAGAATTTGGGTGAACTTCACAAGGAATGGACTGAGGCTGGGCATCAAGAGCCACCACACACAGACATGTCAAGGAATTTGGCTACAGTTGTCGTATTCCTCTTGTTAAGCCACTCCTGAACCACAGACAACGTCAGAGGCGTCTTACCTGGGCTAAGGAGAAGAAGAACTTGACTGTTGCCCAGTGGTCCAAAGTCCTCTTTTCAGATGAGAGCAAGTTTTGTATTTCATTTGGAAACCAAGGTCCTAGAGTCTGGAGGAAGGGTGGAGAAGCTCATAGCCCAAGTTGCTTGAAGTCCAGTGTTAAGTTTCCACAGTTTGTGATGATTTGGGGTGCAATGTCATCTGCTGGTGTTGGTCCATTGTGTTTTTTGAAAACCAAAGTCACTGCACCCGTTTACCAAGAAATTTTGGAGCACTTCATGCTTCCTTCTGCTGACCAGCTTTTTAAAGATGCTGATTTCATTTTCCAGCAGGATTTGGCACCTGCCCACACTGCCAAAAGCACCAAAAGTTGGTTAAATGACCATGGTGTTGGTGTGCTTGATTGGCCAGCAAACTCACCAGACCTGAACCCCATAGAGAATCTATGGGGTATTGTCAAGAGGAAAATGAGAAACAAGAGACCAAAAAATGCAGATGAGCTGAAGGCCACTGTCAAAGAAACCTGGGCTTCCATACCACCTCAGCAGTGCCACAAACTGATCACCTCCATGCCACGCCGAATTGAGGCAGTAATTAAAGCAAAAGGAGCCCCTACCAAGTATTGAGTACATATACAGTAAATGAACATACTTTCCAGAAGGCCAACAATTCACTAAAAATGTTTTTTTTTTTATTGGTCTTATGATGTATTCTAATTTTTTGAGATAGTGAATTGGTGGGTTTTTGTTAAATGTGAGCCAAAATCATCACAATTAAAAGAACCAAAGACTTAAACTACTTCAGTCTGTGTGCACTGAATTTATTTAATACACGAGTTTCACAATTTGAGTTGAATTACTGAAATAAATGAACTTTTCCACGACATTCTAATTTATTGAGATGCACCTGTACTCTATAGTGCCACCACCATGTCAAAAATTAACTTTTCTTTTGGCCGTATCTTTTGAACCGTTTGTCCTAGAGACTTAATTCTTTTTAGTCTGATTACTCTCCTCTTGATGATATCAATGGACCCCTTACATTAAATGTCTGCCCATTACAGTGGCTGCCATCTTGGATTATGATGTTTACAGTTTAAACCTTTCACATCCTGTAAACTTGGTCTGATTTTCCCAAACAATGGCTCAAATGAATCTCCAGACCGAGCCGCACTGATATGAATTCACTTCATTTTGATTTTTGCAATTGTTGAAAAGTCACAGTATCGTGAAGTTAATGAGGTCGAATAGGATTTAAGGCTTAATCTTGGTAACACTTTATCCTATCGAAACAAATCTTGGTATGCTTCATCAGGACCATGATCTGAGGGTACATGCAGAGTTTGGAGACGGCACCACCTATGGGTCAATAAATGTGAAACGTTGTTTTTGCCCATAACTTTTGAACTGTCTGTCATAAAATCATGAAGTTGGTGTCTCTGGTTCCTTGGGTCATGAGGATTTCAATGATACCAATTTTTCCCATATCGGCCATACTGCCTCTCTACCATTTTTAATTATATTAAACTTTTTTTTTATCTTTTGAATTGGTATGCTTCATCAACATCATGCAAAATACACCGTAGCCACTCTGAGGGTCCTATAGGTCCTATAGGCCATAAAGGCCATATAGGCAGTTTATGGGGCTTGGCCCCAGAATGGCTGCTTGCAGCTATATTTTGGAATGTTTTTATTCTTTTTTTGACAAAGTTGGAAAAACTTTTGTGGCATTCTGTTGAAAAAGTATCACTTGTATTATTACAGCCTACAGAGAGGAGATGCACACTCTGACACGCTGGTGTTAGGAACACAACCTCTCCCTCAACGTCAGTAAGACAAAGGAGCTTGTGGTGGACTTCAGGAGAAGAGAAAGAGAACACAGCCCCATCACCATCAATGGAGCACCAGTGGAGAGAGTCAGCAGCTTCAAGTTCCTGGGTGTCCACATCACTGAGGAACTCACATGGTCCGTCCACACTGAGGCCGTTGTGAAGAAGGCTCATCAGCGCCTCATCTTCCTGAGACGGCTGAGGAAGTTTGGAATGAACCGCCACATCCTCACACGGTTCTACACCAGCACTGTAGAGAGCATCCTGACTGGCTGCATCACTGCCTGGTACTGCCAGACACATCATCGGAGGTGAGCTTCCCTACCTCCAGGACATATATACCAGGCGGTGTGTGAAAAAAGGATCGTCAGAGACTCCAGCCACCTGAGCCATGGGCTGCTCTCACTGCTACCATCAGGCAGGCGGTATCGCAGCATCAGGACCCGCACCAGCCGACTACATGACAGCTTCTTCCCCCAAGCAATCAGACTTTTGAACTCTTGATCTCTCACGATCAACATACATCAGCACTGCACTTTATTAATCTTATTATCTCACACTGGACTGTCATAAATTATATTCACACTGGCAACTGACTATCAGCCGACAGCCTGAATGTCAATACAGTACAATACAACCTACTGTATGTTTTATATATACTATATATACTATTTTTTTTTGTATAATATGTATTCTATATTGTGTATATTGTATAATGTACACTGTATGTTATTATTTGTATATTGTGTTGTGTGTAATTATGTGTATATTAGATTTTAAATTGTGTTGTGTAAATCTGATGTTTATTGTACATTGATATATGTCTTTATCACTGTCATGACTGCTATGTTGCTCGGAACTGCACCCAAGAATTTCACACACTATTGCACTTGTGTATATGGTTGTGTGACAATATAAGTGATTTGATTTGATTTGATTTGAACTTTGTCAAAATTAAAAATAAAAATTAACAAAGCAATTAAAAAATAATTACAACTGTATAAAACCCAAACAAACACTCAACTGCAGTCTTCTTAAAGTACCACTCTTATAACAAAAGTTGTGTAACCAAGGCTGTAAATAAGGAAGGTTGCAAGTTTGTTCAAGTGTAATTGGATAGCTTGGATTTAGCTTGGTTATGTGTGGTATTTGTCCATTATTCAAATCTCTTACTTTAGAAATATAAGTACTATGATACTACACTGCCTGGCCAAAAATAAAAAAAAATAAAATGCTTTAATATTGTGTTGGACCAAATTTAGCTTTGATTACGGCGCTTATTTTTCGTGGCATTGTTTCGACAACCTTATGCAACGTAACAACATTTATTTCCATCCAAAGTTGCATTAATTTTTGGCCGGTATCTTGTATTGATAACGGGAAAGTCGAACCACTCCGTAAAGTCTTCTCCAGCATATCCCAAAGACTTTCAGTGGGGTTAAGGCAGGCCTATTCAACTGGTGGTCCACGGGCAAAATCCAGTCCGTTTGAAACTTTCAGTGGCCCGCATGAGGTTGTCAGTTGTCTTAGGGGCTGTTCACACCGAACACATTTAGTGTCTGATGGTGCTGTTTTTCAATTGTTCTCCTATGTAAACCTCGCAAAGTCGCAGGTCTCAATGTTTTTACAGTGTTTCGTGCAGGAGCTCCATGTTTTTAAATGCTTTCAGAGGTTGTGCAACAAATAATAATTATCCGGAATTTTAATGAAATAGGAAGAGTAACTAAAATCATACTGAAAAAGCGCTAGTTCGGAGAAACACAAAACTTCATTAATTTGGTGAAGAAAACATTTGAGTTTGAATCATTGTATCTATAACAAACTTCACTGTTATTGTTCAATAAAATGTTTTGTAGAAATCTGATTTACTTTCTCAGTTATGGACCAATTTTAAAGCACTTTTTAGTTGATTCTTTTTTTGTTTTTCAGAATTTTCTGCTGAATATGTTTTCTCTTGATGTTTTATTTATGTAGTGAACAAACATTATAGGCCTACTATAAACACAATATCTGATAGAAGCTTTTCATTAACAAAATATACTGGCTTGGCCCACATGCCATTTTTTCCATCTGGCCCACTTGGCTGTGAAGTTGAATAGCCTTGGGTTAAGGTCAGGACTCTGTGGTGGCCAATTCATGTGTGAAAATAATTCCTCATGCTCCCTGAACCACTCTTTCACAATTTGAGCCCAATGAATCTTGGCATTATCATCCTGGAATACCCATATCTCCGATTACGATCATTCAAGATTTTTTTCCAAACCACATTTCTTCCACGAAGCTGATGGCTCACCACTATCCTTCCAGGTTTTAATAATGCGTTGGACTGTTCTTAACCCAATTCCAGTGATTTCAGCAATCTCCTTAGTTGTTTTCTTTGCATGATGCAGGCCAATAATTTGCCCCTTCTGAAACACAGTAACATCTTTTCCACGACCAGGGGATACGTCTTCCGACAAGGTTGTTTAAAAAATGAGAAGCTACACACTGCATCAGTTAGGGTTAAAATAACTTTTGCCAGCTGAAACATATTAATCACTGCAATAATGATCCAATCATAGGTTCGTAAGTATCTGCTCCAAACAGCCACTTTTTTTTTGGCCAGGCAGTGTATAAAATTAGGGCTGCCAATCAATTACAAGGTTTAATCAAATTAATTACATGATATGCAGATTAATCAAATTAATCACAATTAAATGAATGTATAAATATTTGCTGAGAAAGGCCCCCCCAAGTAACAATAATTCAATATACAGTGATTAAAAAATTAAAAATAGTTATATTTAAATATTTATAAATGTAAATATAATAATTAAGATAATTAAAATGCATTACATTATTATGGCAGACAAGTAAAGCATTGATAAGACAATATGTAACTGGTGTTTCGCTTACTGCCCTCTGCTGAAAGCAGGTGGTACTTCAAGCTTGAATTGCTCCAATAGTAGGAATATTCCTTATTACAGTCCGGGGACATGATTAATTGTGCTACTTTTTTAACACTTTATTGTTTATATAATGAATCACACTGAAATAACATGTTAAATTGACAGCCCTATATAAAATATAATTATAAATAGAGTTATATTGAGTATTTTAGAAGTATTAAGTAATTCATTTGAGATATTAACTGTTTCCAGGGCCAGATTTAAATGATGTGCAAATTGAGTTTGCCTGCTCAGTAAAACACATTGCATTGCTACATTTTCCATTATTCTGAAATGCTGACTGGCTTCGAACGCCCCCCCCCCCCATTTACAATAACACAATATGCTGCAACAGACATGTATTCTAAATTGTATCTCATAGCCAACAGAAGCAAATGTTACCAAAAAAATACTACATGCACTTTTTCTAAGATGCTTTGGGGAGAATACACTTTATGAAAAAAAACATTACATGTGTGAGCAGCATACCTTGCAGTCCAGCAAACGGCAGCTTCAGCAGTCCTCCACCAGGGCTGGCAGCAGCAAGGCTAGATAAGGTGGCGAAAGTAGCAGTGGGTAGGGTGAGCACAGCCAGACCACCCTGACCGCCCACAGATCCGGCCATACTCAGAGGGATGAGCAAGGGCTGAGCCAGAGAACCTTGCTGAGTGAACATGCCAGTCATCAGAGAGGCCAAACCATCCTGAGTCAGTACCTGCCAGGATAACATTGTATAGATTTTAATACATACTTTCTTTATGAACTACTGTTATTATTATTAAATATTAAGGAGCCATATCATGGGAAATCTTATTTTACTCTTTTGTAATAAAAGAGTTTGATGTACTATGTAGATGTACATTACATTCACAACATAAAGCATTTATGGAAACTAAGCTGCAATGGGGTTAAGAAATCTTCATGGCTATAGTTATAGCATCGCAACCTTGAGCAATTTAATGTATGATTGCCAACATTTATAAATAAATCAGGGTTTTTCCCGGCATTTAAAATTTTTCTGCAGCAGCCCAAACAAAATTTCGGGCTGCCGAAGCAAATTCAATTACATTCATCTTGCCTCATAAGCACTAAATATGCTTCTCATATGACACGTGCATCTGTGTTTAACGGGAGTGTCGCACGCTATATCTGGAGCGCACTGGCGCAAAATCTTCCTGATATTTGTGCTCCAAAGACAGGAGAGCGCAGAGCTCTCCTGTCTCACGCTGCTCAATCCAGATTCTCTCAATATCGTGGCACAGACCACAAAACTTTCATCACCCATTTAAATTCTAGCGCTGTGAACGAAATCAAACATCTCAAGCGGCTAGACAGCCAGACATTCTAACCACCACTGACAAGGAAAACAGCTACACCATGTGCTAAAATAAAGGGTTTTCAAACTGCACATTATCACCCTTATTAAATTCTGTTCAAATGATGTTTAATATTAGGAAACAAACCATCCATGTTTACCTTTGGGTATTCATATATTCTCTATAGAAATTACTTTAATCATTAAGAGCATAATGAATAAATATTTGTTAAAGAGTAGGGACAAACATTTTCACTGATAGCAAAGTCCCACCTTAGTAAAGTACTGTATTCATGTACAGTCAGAAGACAACTAGCCCTATAGAAATAAGGTGTTAAGTTAATTAAATTAAGTTAGTTTAGTTTAATTTCTCATAGCATCTTGGAAGTAAAACAAACACTGACAAATTCTAAATGTTTCATATGCGAAGATGATCAAAAATAACTTGTACATCCAACATATATATGATAGGCAACTCCATAATTACATTAAATATTAATTAATTGGAATTATGTTATAACTTCACGTGTACATCAGCCACCTCCGAAGACCATTTTTGACTCTTGGCCATGACCTGTGACAGTGTGAACTATTACAGTACACTAAATTTAGCCAATCATAACAGAGATCATTTACTCATAGAAGTCTTAAAAGGTACAATAGCAAAAACAGGCAATTTAATTCTTAGGGTCAGAGAGAGGGAGAATGACATAAAATGATGATGTATTTGGTGCATTGTGACTATCATTATAAGGAGTTATTGGAAAAAAAATTATGAATTGTGACTGTTGATACAGAATGAGCTTAACTGACAGAAACCATATATTCATCTAAAATATGTTTGAACTTCACAATTTACCTAACAATAACCTATCCTGCTCAATACCTAACAAATTAACTGTTCCCGATGGACACATGATTTAAAAAAGGACAATGTGGTTTACCTGCGGGCACGCCTGAACAGTGATAGGTACGCTGGTCTGGGGCTGGGCTTGTGTCACACTGATGTGCTTGGAGACCACAGTCTGGACTGCAGGTGAGGAGTCCTCCACAGACACTACAAGCAAATAAAAAACATTATTTTAGTGCCAAATAGATAAACAATGCATTTTTATTCATAGAAGCATAATAAATGGTGGTGTCTCTTAACCATATATTTATTACAATTATGACTATTTCTAAATACATCTTTGATAATGGTAGGTTTGAATGCTGGACTGCTATGGTACCAAACTAACACTGCTATTTATATCAGGAGTCTTATAAGTCTTACCAGCTGTGGTAGTGCTTATGGTAACCGGACTATCCAATGCCTCCTCAGCTGCCTCCAGGGTCTGTCCACCCCCCTCCTCACCCCCTGACTCCAACTTCCCATCGGCCTCTGAGGAGGACAGGGCTGTATCCACCTCCACCTCCAGCACCCGGATGGTCTCCTGACCCGACATGACAATGACCTGGAGGAAGGGTATAAGAGTATGGCGGATTATAAATACTCTCTTTTCTCAGGCAATGAGCTGGCATTGTTGACAATATGGAAATGGGCCATGATGGATGAGTTTACACGTGTGTATTCTGCTCTCACAGATGTCATATTTAAGTATTAATGAGATTCAAAGGGCAAAACAGTGTTGGCTCTAGTGCCAAAATATTCTTGATATAATTACAATGATTTTGCTGGTGAAATTAAATTAAGCAGCACTGTAAATATCACAATGATGTTAATGCTATTTTATTTGTCCAATAAGCTTCCTAAAGAGCATAACTACTTATCGCCATGTCTCATTGTCTCGTGACTATATTAAATATTGTCAAAAGGCTGAAAAAATATTGCAATATAATTTAAGCCATATAGCCCATCCCTAGTTGCGTTATTTTTAGTATATATGTGATATATATAGTATATGCATTTAAAACCTGCAAGAGAGGCCAAATCATTTGAAAAAGGACAATTAGGCTAAAACAAGTAGCAGTGGATGTTGTTAAAGTTAACATGTACCCATGAAGCCCATGTGGACTCTCCATGTCAATTCTGCTGTCAACCTGTGACATACATATATTATAACATATCTATGGCATAATGCAATTTCAAAGTGTTTGCTCAGCCTGATTTTTGTTTAGGCTTTTCTATTGAGATTTTTGTCTAGATTTTCAGTTGAGATCAGAGAGCAATGGAAGAGCACAGGCAGAGAGGGCAGCTCAGCGAGAGAGGGTGCATACCTGCTCGTCTTGTTCTGGGAATTTCAAAGTGCAGGAACCTAAAAGCTGAGAAAACACTTCTGCAGTCAGACAGTGAATGGCTGAAGAGAACAGAGATGCCAAGCACACGTTAGGACACAAAGAACCAACCAAACAAGGACACACAGGGCTCAACAATAAGGACTTCCCCAACAGGGCCAGTGCGAGCAATTTGGGGCCAGTTGGAGCTAGTGCTGTGTTGCCAGTGCATCTTACATTCATTGTACAAGTACATGTTTTTAGTTTTCTGTCATAAAATTAACATTGCTGTTGCAAATTGTGCTGATTTAAATATGTCACCATGTTAGCGTTATTTAGCTGGCTGACACAGAAACGTTTTTTTTTTTTTTATTGCAAGTATGACTTGTGATCTTGTGTCTCTCCTGTGTCTTGAGAGCATCCGTTACAACAGGCTGATTTCACAGCAAAAAAGTCATTATACATTATATCTTATATATATGTACACTGCCTGGCTATTTTTTCATGGAAAGGTATGCAAAAAAATGTTCCTACTCCCTGAAAGATATTAATGAAATAAGTATCATGAGATCTCACTGGTCTCTGTGACAGCTCTAGACTCTGCAAACAGCAAACGAAAATGTGTCTGCAGTCCGCAGACAATGACGTTTTCTACCTGTCAATCATTTTGTGCGTTTTCATAGTATTGTAGTTGCAGTGAATTATTGAGTCATAATGCATTTTTATGCTATGTTGTTCATAACAGTTGTCAGTTGAGGGCGCTATTTTGCAGCTGTTGTTTTTAACAACCGTTTCTGCTCAATAAATCTAATTTTGGTATCTTTGGAGGTCGGGGTTTTGGAAAGAGGGGGTGTGGCTAATCCAACGGCTCAGTCTCGTGGAAGTAGAACGGCTGAAATCGCTTACAGCACCTTTAATATAACCTCATTCACACTGGGCTCTGATCCCGGGATACTGGCGGGATCAGTGCCAGGGAGCCATCTGTGTGAACGCAAGCCGGTGCCGGAATGCCCGAAAATTTGATCCCGGGATTCGTGTCTGTGTGAACAAAAGCTGAGCGGATACCGTGATGGGTGTGTGTCGTAATGATGACGTATTTATCATGCGAAGGAGAATGTTTGTGTGCAGAATAGAGATTCAAAATTTCACAGTGTACCGCCGTTTAAAAAAAACATACAGCTGTCATAAACCGTTGCCATTTATTTTTCAGTCACGGCATTGTGTGATTTTTTTTTTAAATATACAAGAACGTTTCCATTGTAAATATTCGTTAAATTAAAAAAGCGATCAGCTACATTTAAAGCTTCACCAACCTGACGTGATAAATACATTTTTAATTCAGAGCGCAGCGCACCGAATGCCAGAACTTTATTTCCCCCTCATATATGGTGTGGTTGAAATCTGCAATGTAGGAATACTTTGGGTATTTAAAAATAATAATGATGGTTACTCAGTTTGTAAACTGTGATGAAAAAAGTGCCATCTTATGCAGGGAACACTCCAAACCTGAAGTAGGGGAGAGCTGTGGCTTTGTTGTGTATACATTGTCAAGTGTCAAAATTACTGCTATATTATACATGACAAAGTTAATAAATTACATAATATTTTAGTTTATTTTCAATTTATTTTACTTAGATCAGATACAGTTGTTAGAGGGGGATTTTACGCTGTAATATGGTCAAGTTACAATGTGCCCCGCACCTGACACCATACGTGGGGCACGTTGTAACATTTCGCTTTCCTTTTTTACAGGTAGACGGTGATAAAAGTACAGGCTGTATTCATAAAACAAGACCACATATTTGTACCAGACATGTGTAAAATAATGTGAAAAAATAAAAATACTGTTAGTTTGTGCCCTGCTCTCCCCTACAACCTCCGTGAACATCATTCCACAGAATCTGCGAAGATGTAGGCAAAGTGAAAATATGGTAGGTAGGCTAAAGACCCCCTTACATAATAAACACAAACAGATACAGTACACTTTTACCTGTTTTGTAATGACTCAATATAGGTTTTTAGATCGCCACAGCGCTCGCAACCTTACGACAGGCCAACTGTTTGTTCATACATTTATTTTTTTAACCAGATAAAGGGCAAGAACATAACGATACCAAAAATGTATTTATTGCTATTTTCCAGCACATTAGGTTCCAAATGATGCATTTCTGTTTTTCTCTAAAAAATAGCTTTTATTTTATTTTACAGCTTGTAGAATCATGATCGAAAAGATGGCATTTGCCTCTATGCTTCTCAACGCTTAATCGCAGTGCAACAGTTAGCATACAATGTGTATATTACACTAATATGTTTTATTTGTGAAGTTTAAAAAGTTGTTGTTTTGTTTTTTTGGTAGTTATCACTTTCACTTTCAATCTTTATTGTTCTTGGGAGGCATTTTAGTTGGTAGATAGCAGCCAATAACACAAAAACAATTAACATCGAACAAAACAAAAATTATCTTATAAGCTATTTATAAAAGTAGAACTAACTGCCAGAATTGATCAAATTAGCTATCATGCAAATAGAGAGACAATAAACTCTCGCCATCCGTGCAGACGATTAAATTAACCGTCAGTTTAGTTTTACCATATGTAAATTATGTTTACAAGAGGATGAAAGAGCGGGCTTCTCAAGAGAAAATATGCGGTTATCAAATCGACAGTAGCTATGTTTAATAGTGAATGTAAGAGCATTTCCACACGCACAATGCGACGAGAACTTACAGGATTGGGACTAAATAGCTGTGGCGTTTGAGTTCAGATTTACCCTATTCCAAAGTAATGGGCGTGTCAGGGTAAGAAGGGAAGCGCATGAAGCGATGCACCCATCATGCATAGTGCCCACTGTACAAGCATCTGGAGGCATTGTTATGATCTGGGGTTGCTTCAATTGGTCTAGGCTCAGCAATGTTATATGTGCCAATAAAGTCAGCTGACTAACTGAATGTACAGAATGACCATGCTATCCCATCAATGGATTTTTTCTTCCCTGACGGCACGTGCATATTCCAGGACGACAATGCCAAGATTCATCGGGCTCAAATTGTGAAAGAGTGGTTCAGGGAGCATGAGGAATCATTTTAACACATGAAATGGCCAACACAGAGTCCTGACCTTAACCCCATTGAAAGTCTGTGGGATGTGCTGGAGAAGACTTTACAGAGTGGTTCGACTCTCCCGTCATCAATACAAGATCTTGGCCAAAAATGAATGCAACTCTGGATGGAAATAAATGTTGTGACGTTACATAAGGTTGTCGAAACAATGCCACAATGAATGCGTGCCATAATCAAAGCTAAAGGCGGTCCAACGAAATATTAAAGTATGCAACTTTTTTTTTGTCCAGGCAGTGTGTGTTTTATATATATATATATATATATATATATATATAAATAAAAGAGCTGTCAAAATTAACACGTTAACGACTGCAATTAATTTAGATGGGACTTGTGACAGAAATCAAGTACTTTGCGGCCTCTGTAAGGTGCAATTTGATCACCACAGAAGCACATCAAGTCTTAACTATCACCAAAACGGGGACTGAGGCGTTTGCAAGTGCTTTTAATGTTGAGTACAAAGCGGAGTTTACCCCCTGACGTAAATCATGAAAGTGGCTCCATGACTGCTGTAGCAAAGCGGATAGCCACAGTCTGCCAGCCGATTAATATTGTGGACGATTATATTTTAAGATACTTAATGCCCATTGCAATGAATATGCAACCTATGGGGGGACTAGTTCTTTCAATTAATCAACTTCCCACTAAACAACAGTCAATGAATATGACAAAACACAACAGCAATTCCATGTTAATGATTAAGTGATGGTGTAAGGACCTCTTAATCGTAATTTTTTGTACAAAACAAATCCAGATGGGGCTTATGATAAGCCGCATTCACATGACCTGCTGGAGTGAAGCATCAGCATTTCCCTGGCATCATGATAGCTGTAGCAAAGTGGATAGCCACGATGAGCATTTAAAAGATTTAATGCTAACTACTGGCACTACTCAACCTCCAGCTAAGACTTTAGGAAACGTTTAATGTTACTTGAATTGGTGCTATTTTAGTGCATTCCTATCTTTATACAATGGAAGGCTTTGTTAGAAAAATTTTAATAAAACATAATTGTTGAATACTGTTTTTTTATCACGATTAACTATTAAAAAATTGTGCGATTCATAGCAATTAAATATTTTAATTGACTGACGGCACTGATATATATAGGCTATATGATTTTGTACATATACATTTATGTTGCTAAAAAAACTTTTTATTTTAAGCAACTACTTTAACAATGAAAATCATATTGGCGGCAGGGCCAATGAAAATATTGGCAGAGCAAGTAAATTTCTGATTCTGAAAAAATCCTTACTGTTGAGCCCTGACACACATGAGTATAGCAAACTGAAACAAACAACTGCATCAGGCCAACAAGTAGCAAAAGCAATGCTTTCTGCAAATGCCTCACCACCAGAAGAGAATTGCTTGTGCTCACAAGTGAACGTAGACTGAACACTCACACACAGGGGGGCATGAGGTGTAATGGCTAGACATGTAATGAAGTGTTAATGTACACCACTGTATTGTAAGATTATGGATTTTGGTGTTTTTATGCAAGAATACCTGTTCATTGACAGTGAGAGGAGCATTGATTGCAGGGAGATCCTCAGTGTCCATGATGAAGTCTAAGCTCTAAGGAGATCACTGATTCTGCATAGTGAATTAAGTGGATGTTAACAGCTGCGCAGTATCACCTGAGACAAAATAAAAAAGCTGGTCACTAAGGATGCTTCACAGCACTGGAGTATCAAAGCTGCCAGTATCAAAGCTTACATTTTAATTTATAGAGGTTAAAAAAAACACAAAAAAAACTGATACATGATTTTAAAAAATAAAAAACGTTTTAACACATAATACTACTCTAGCCAGTTCAAATTAAGACCAGATCCTCCAAGGCTCAGACCGAGACCAATACCAGACCACCTGAGACACAGACCAAGACTAGAGACCCCTTGAGGTCCAGACCAACACCAGTCAGTTATAGAGTGAGGTTGTCCATTTTGAGAGTGAGAGTGTGAATGAGTATGTCTGTGTTGTGTGTGTTAACCCTGTGATGGACTGGCCACCTGTTCAGGGTGTTTCCATGCCTTCCGCCGAGCCAGCTGAGATAGGCTTCAGCACTACCCGCGACACTACATAGGACAAGGGGCTTTAGAAGATGGATGGATGGGTTGTCCATTTTAATGAACACTGACTTATTTTTTATTTTTCAAAAACAGGTATTCTTCAGGAATTATAAAGAAAACTGTGCTTTAACATTGTCAATATATCAAATAGACCATAAGTTCAAGGCTACAAGCTCAAGATTCCAAGTCTTGTTTCTAATACTAGCCTACATTACAAGTACATGCTTCAGTTTGTCTCTTATTTCTTCTTAACTACTAGATTACTCCAAATTGACTGAGGTTTATTCATATTTTAAATTATTTAAATATGACGTGCATTGCAGCACACCTATACAAAAATCTTCCATGCTAACCTTCTGCTAAAATACCTTAGCTACTTCCTAAAGTTGCTGTTACTACAATAAAACTGCGGTAACGTGGTAGTTTCTGAAATATTTGTACTGTTCCAATGCAATTGTATATTAATCAATGATTTTACAGTAGTAACAATGGTATTTTGGCGGGAAATATGGTACCATGGTGGATTTTTGTATGGCAGCGACTAAATTATTCATAATGTCATAATTAATGATTATCACATAGTCAAGTATATGACGTCACGTGCATGACGTCCACTTTATCGCTCTCAGGGTTGTCAACTTGAACCCAGGTAAAGTATCTCATGACTGAATGTTATCCCAGTTTTTCTAAATTTGGTACATTATTACCGTGCAAAATCAACCCAGCATATCCCACTGTCAATACTGTGCAAGTTTAGCCTATGAAATTTACGCCTGTAGTTATCTTTAAAACAGTAGTGCATTTTGAAAGTCTCGTGCAGGGCCTGTGAGGGCCCCGGCTATTTTACTAACGAAGTGTATCGTTTTTGTGATAGTAACGGGACACGAGCGTGAATTCGCTCATCTCCTCTCGTCACGAAATGTCATTGTGGCCAAACAGTTCGAAAGGTACGACTCATGAAAGTGACTGATCTGATGTAAACTTCCTCAGATACATGTGCAACCCAACAACACCCCCAAATCCTCAACGCAATAATAAAACTGTCCCCATGGGACAAACACACTTCATCTACTGATCGCTCTCCTCACATGACAATATGCCATGACTCGGGACGGCATTTGATGTCTTTCCTTTCTCTTTATCATAAATATATAAATTATGCTAATTACGACCATTGCATATTAACCAAAAACTCATTTCGATTCCCTCAGTTCGTATTGCGTTGTGCAAAAATACGGTCAAACTGCGATTATATTCGCGACTTACCCGCTGCGAGGTGGGATATTTTCTTTATTTCTCCTCCTTCGCTGAGCTTTGCCACAGTTTGTTTTAAACATGCATAATTAAAAATTCACATCACAGCTTCCAGGCGCGCGCTACTGCTGCACACAAAAGAGCTATTTGCATTGATAAGGAGGCTCGGGAATGCGCGCTGCTCCTCTTTTACTAAATATTTAATGACGTCTTTTCGTTAACTGTCACGCAGGTGAAGTAAGTGCACCTTAATAGCCAAGGTAAACCAGAATCTGCAGAAAAGTGGCGAAAAATTAGCACAAATTTGCTCTTTTGCACTACGTCATGAACATAATTTATGCAGGCCGAGTCTGGCATTGAAAAATGGCGCTGGCTCGACAGACGGGAGCGATGGCTGTCTTAAAGAGACAGTAACCTGTATTGCTGCAGCTATTCACTTTTCAAACTATAATGCTGTTTTAGTTTGAGGTTATGCACAAAAAATATTTTAGCTGTTGAAATACTTTACAGTGCTCAGACTTTATGCTAAGGAATACTACTACAACACAAACTATTTCTTGAGGATAAAGAATAAACACTTCCCACTTCTGATTTTCCCCAGAGATGAGTTTAATTACAGTTCAGTATGAAAAGTAAATCTATTGCATTTTCCTAATATCTCTCTATGTTTACTTGTGATGATTGCATGTATTATTTTGAGAAAGTTAGTCAAAGACCATTAGATTCAGCACATTCAAGTTGCTGTTTCCTCTGTGGCTTCCTCAAGGAAAAATAGATGCACATATATTTGATTTACAAGCCGTATTTTCAATTTTTGTAATGAACCGGCTTATGAAAGAGATGGCGTGTCTCTGCACACACTCTCTGTCTTTCCTCTGTTGCCAAGCCAGCTGGCAAACACCTCCATTTGCATGCATTAGCAGCATATTGCCATGGAGCTCAAAGGGAGAACTGGGATTGATGAATACAAACGAATATGTAATTAGGTTCACATCCAGTTTAGGCCCCTCCTTTGAGAGAGCGGGTCTATTTTAGATGTACATCTAATAAAAAAGAATGATACAAAATGTAATCTAAAGCTTGGAAGGCATCAAAGTCATTGCAACCAGAAAACTGACCTAGATTGTGTTTAATTTAATCACACAGGTGCATGACAAAAATTTAGATCACCATTCCAACTCAAAGACTGATTTGTAAAATATTTGGTTGAATACTGCAATTAAATTAAAAAGGTTTTAATTAAACCTTTGCTTAGCTTGGCACACTTTACATGGCCTATTAATTTAATACTACTTAGGGTTCTTAAAGTGTGCAGAATTGCCCCACACTGACAACTTTTAAGGGAAGAAAGGAATTCCTTTTAGTGGAGACCAGGGCTCCTGTTAATATTTTTAGGGTAGGTTTAATTTTAACATTTCTGTATAGGCATGCCTTAAAGTGGCAAAAAAAAAACAAAAAAACTATTGAACATTTTTATCATTATTGCCTGCAAAAAGAGACAAAATGCCCCTATTAACGGGGCATGTTGTTACACTACTGTGCATAGAGTGAGATGTCACAATGGGAAACTGGCATCCAATTATAGCACATTTTAAACAGTTAAACCATTATTAAATATAAAGCAAGTCATGAAACAGCAAATAAATTATAGAATAAGCAAATGTAATGTTTAAAATTTTTATAAAATACAACTTGAAAAACACATATAACAACTTGCCCCAATAAAAATGTGACAATTGCCCTTATCTTAAAAAAAAATTACCCTTGGGGGCCTGGGTAGCTCAGCAAGTAAAGACGCTGACTACCACACCTGGAGTCGCAAGTTCGAATCCAGGGTGTGCTGAGTGACTCCAGTAAGGCTTCCTAAATAACCAATTGGCCCGGTTGCTAGGGTGGGAAGAGTCACGTTGGGTTAACCTCCTCGTGGTTGCTATAATGTGGTTCTTGCTCTCGGTGGGGCGCGTGGTGAGTTGTGCGTGTATGCCGCGGAGAATAGCGTGAGACTCCACACGCGCTAGGTCTCCGCGGTAATGCACTCAACAAGCCACGTGATAAAATGCGCAGATTGACCGGCTCAGATGCGGAGGCAACTAAGATTTGTCCTCCACCACCGGGTAATGAGCTCAACAAGCCACGTGATAAAATGCGTGGATTGACTGGCTCAGACTCGGAGGCAACTGAGATTCGTCCTCCGCTGCCCGGATTGAGGCGAGTCACTACGCCACCACAAGGTCCTAGAGCACATTGGGAATTGGGCATACCAAATTGAGGAGAAAAGGGGAGAAAATCCCCCCCCAAAAATTACCCTTGTACTGAGCAGTGTTGGGTGTAATCGGATTACAAAGTAATTAGTTACTGTAATCTAATTACTTTTAGGCACAAAAAACGCATTGCATTTTAAATTCATGTAATCAGATTACAGTTACTGACTTTCAGTGAAAGTATTTACTTTTAAATACATTACTTGGGTTACAAATATTTCTAAAATATTATTATTTATGTGTAATACAGTTCAAATGTGAATTCAAATACATTTTCATATGTACGTCTGTTCGCTTTTCTGTGACAGCTGAAGGATGTGTGATAATGAATAAGGAGAAAATAGACATTATTTTGAATATGATGAGCTGAAAAACAAAAAAATTTGTGAGCAGTGTTTTAGAAAGTAATTTAGTAATGTGATTACTTTTTCAATAGAGTAATCAGTAAAGTAATCTGATTGTAATTTTAGAGAAGTAGTTAGTAATTTAAAGTGGATAACTTTTTTTTAGTAACTTACACTGGTCCTGAGAACACAATTCAACATCTTAAGTTCAAATCTATCACCATTGTACAGGCCAGTGTGGTTTTATTGTGTTCACTTGTTTACCCAACTCTAATAATATTGAAATTATTTTGGAGTGGATGATTCAAAAATTATATTCTAATTTAAAGGTGCACTCAGTAATTTTTGTCTTTGTGTCATCTTGGACTTACACTGACACCTAATGGCTTGGATGTAGCATCATTTAAAATCAAAATGTGAGAGGTCATGATTTCCTACTTATATTGCAAAATTAATTTCTTTAGGAGAAATACTGAGTGCACCTTTAAGACAGTTTTGAACTAGGTGTTCAAAATCAGCATACAAGACCACTGCTAGAGAACACATGCAGTTTTAGACTTTTGACTCAAAGCCTTACAGTTACT
The DNA here is from genome assembly GCF_019703515.2 of Myxocyprinus asiaticus. NCBI lineage: Eukaryota > Metazoa > Chordata > Actinopteri > Cypriniformes > Catostomidae > Myxocyprinus > Myxocyprinus asiaticus. The sequence goes on along the minus strand of NC_059372.1, from coordinate 13,546,190 downwards.
AAGAAGTTGTGACAACTTCCCTTTGTGACTTCTAGTGCCGGCCTCCCCTACATATTACAGTATGTAAAGTGTGAAGTGTCATATGGGTGGGTAGGATGGATAAATAAATGAATTAATTATTAATCCTTGATAATATAGCATATATTAGAGCATATGAATATGTAAGAAGATGATTTATAATAATAATGCTTATTATTATTATATTTAGCCCTTGTGCGACCATCGGGACATTTTTGTCTTTTTCATTTTGTCGTGTTTTCGATCATTTTGGCTGTGTTATGCCAACAGCATACATTTTTTCAAAGGTGTGTATTTTTTGGGGGAATTTTGATATTTCAACCTCAGTTCCTGTAATACATCTATAATACACTGTGTACACAAAATAGTTACACTCAGGACTTAAGGACAAAAATGTCCCCAGTTGAAACCCATTAAAACTGCAATATTTGATCCCAGTGCCATTAAAGCATAAAATCATGAATTCTATGATATTATGCTTTCATTCCGGAGTCCTGGCTTCAAAATTAAAAAATTTAATATTTTCCACCAGATGGCGCCATTTTTCTCATATTTAGCCTATGGAGCAAATACATGCTTTTTTCCTATTTTCTGTTTGCTGTATTATAGAGCACTGCAGGCCAGTTGAATAAATGATGCAGCTAAAATTGTGTGGGTGTGTTGGTCTGGATGTCAGAGTGTGTTTTGTATGTGTGTATTGAGAAATTTGTGTGTATGTGTGTGTGTAAAAAACAACAGTGTCATTATGTAAACAAACTGGCATTTAAAGGGTTAAAATTCTGAAAATGAATGAATATTTGGTAGTTATGATCAGGACTGATGCTGGTTAAAAAATCTAAGTCAGTGAAAGGGGAAAATAATATTAATATATAATATTTTTATGGCAGTTTTTTGACACGGAAATGTTTGTCATCTAAGGACCACTGAGTAACTTTTTTAAATTGACGCACAAGGGTTAATATTGTTGTTAGTACAACCTATTATTATCTTTTAAAGTTTATTTTATGATGTGACTTTTGGGTTCATGTGAGTCATGAGTTTCTCTTTAACAGGGAGTGGCGTCCTGAAAATGACGCGACAGTCACGCAGCTCCACCCACACAAATATACTCAACGCATATCCCGACGAAAACAAGGAAGTAACGAGGAACTGTGTGTAAATCTTAGATTTATAATCCTAAAAACGCAGAATTCGGTCATTTGGAATTCTCGTCTCCTAGATTATTTTGTCCACAGTGAAGAACAATGAACAACAAAGGTAAATATGCGAGCACCTCCGCTCTTCTGCTATTTTGGTTAGCCGCTTCCTAGCAACTACCAATGGAGTTAGCCTGCACAACTGACTTACATAACAAACGAATTTTCACGATGAACCATGAATTATGTGCCAATCATTTGTCATCGAGTACCTCCTAATGGAATATTGTAATTTGTAATGCGGGGATGTCTAATTTTACGCAGCTCGGTCATGTTTGTTAATGAAGACAGTTGAAGGTTTACTAGCTAGCTTGCCTGCTACAGCGCGATGACGTGATTGTAGAGGTGACCTCATTAACAGATTGAGACACATTAAAAGCGCTCACAGCATCTTTTTAATATTCAAATGTATGTTATGATCTAATTTATCATTTATTAAATCAATACAGTGCATGGTATTTTCTCAAGAACCGTTTGTCTTCGCTTCTATCTTTCAATGGATCTGTCAATCAAGACTACACCGATCAGCCACAACATTAAAACCACCTGCCTAATATTGTGTAGGTCCTCCTCGTGCCGCCAAAACAGCGCCAACCCGCATCTCAGAATGCTGTTATTCTTCTCACTGTAATTGTACAGAGTGGTTATCTGAGTTACCGTATGCTTTGTCAGTTCGAACCAGTCTTGCCATTCTCTGTTGACCTCTCTCATCAACAAGGTGTTTCCGTCCACAGAACTGAAGCTCACTGGATATTTTTTATGGCACCATTCTGAGTAAATTCTAGAGACTGTTGTGTGTGAAAATCCCAGGAGATCAGCAGTTACTGAAATACTCAAACCAGCCCGTCTGGCACCAACAATCATGCCACGGTCCAAATCACTGAGATCACATTTTTCCCCATTCTGATGGTTGATGTGAACATTAACTGAAGCTCCTGACCCGTATCTGCATGATTTTATGCACTGCAGCCAAACGATTGGCTGATTAGATAATCACATGGATGATTGGTGGTGCCAGACAGGCTGGTTTGAGTATTTCTGTAACTGCTGATCTCCTGGGATTTTCACGCACAGCATGAAAATCTCTAGAGTTTACTCAGAACGGTGCCAAAAAAATCATCCAATGAGCAGCAGTTCTGTGGATGGAAACGCCTTGTTGATGAGAGACGTTAACAGAGAATGGCCAGACTGGATTGAACTGACAAAGTCTACAGTAACTCAGATAACCACTCTGTACAATTATGGTGAGAAGTATATCATCTCAGAATGCTATTCTGAGATGCAGGTTGGCGCTGTTTTGCGGCACGAGGGGGACCTACACAATATTAGGCAGGTAGTTTTAATGTTGTGGCTGATCGGTGTAGTCTTTGTCGCCGCTGTTTGTATTTATTTGAATTTCTTTGTGAATCATTTTGAAAAGTGCAGTTATTTATGGTTAATATTTTTATTAAAAGTTATTTATGGATTTGTTTTTTTGTTTTCCAACTCGCTCTTACTTTCGCTTGCTTTCTGTTTCGTTCAGTTTATTGATAGCTCTTCCAGTTTGGTCTGCGGATTTTACTAGTTTTACTATAATTTATTTTTTATTTTTTTATTCTTCAGTTCACCCACCTAACATTACTTGTTTATTTACTGTAAACCAACTTAAGATTGTGTAACGGTTTCTTCTTGGTGTCCATTCAGGTTCATATCCACCCCAAGCTGTTTACGCTCAGCAGAGCACAGCACCCGTTTATCCGCCTAATATGCAAGTACCTGCTCAGGTGTCTCCTTATCCAGATGCCCCTCCTCAATACTCCGAGGTTAGCAGAAATTATGACTTCTCTATCTGACCATGTGAATATGTGCAATATGTTCTAAAGGGCATTTCATCATGTTTTTAAAACAAGAAAGACCTTTACACTTTAGAGGTGTTGAGAGGTCTTTAGAATGCATGTAGTCCCTGACACAAATGTCACAAAGACTGTGTATTAGAGATTCCTTTCCACAGAACATGCAGCATTTTTTATTTAATTGTGCTTAATCATCTTTTGTGATGCAAGTGGCACGACTTAAAAGGAAAAAGGTTAGTTCAGCAGCAATTTGATTGACGTTCTACTACAACTAGCCTAATAAACTGAGTATGATGCTGAAAAATGGTGGAATGTTTCTTTGATATACTCAAATTAAGCAGTTAGCCACAAGGGACACATAACATCTATTGTTCTTGAAACCCTAATTTAAAACCTCCTTAATGCGGTTTTTATACAAAGGAGGAAACAGTAAAATGATTGAGGACACCAATGTTCAAAAAAAGCAAACTGTATTAAAGGAATATTCCGGGTTCAATACAAGTTGGGCTCTATTGACAACATTTGTGTCATAATGTTGATTACCACAAAAAATAATTTAGACTTGTCTCTCATTTTCTTAAAAAATAAAAAATAAGCAAAAATCTGGGTTACAGTGAGGCACTTACAATGGAAGTGAATGGGGCCAGTCTGTTAAAACGTTATAATACTCACTGTTTCAAAAGTATAGACACAAGATGTAAACAGTATGCATGTTAACATGATTTTAGTGTGATAAAATCACTTACTATTTCTGTGTAAAGTTATATCCAATTTTACAACTTCATTGCCATGACGACACAACGCCGTAAACCCTTTAATTCCACAAAAAAGATGACTTGAACAACTTAACAGCTCAAATAATACATGAGTTTTAACTGAAGAATTAATGTAAGTCCTTTTATTAAAATTATGAACTTCACATTTCTGCATTTAAACCCTCCAAAAATTGGCCCCATTCACTTGCATTGTAAGTGCCTCACTGTAACCTCGATTTTTGTTTTAAAGAAAAGGAGGGATGAGTCGAAATACATTTTTGTGGTAATCAATATTATGCTACAAATGCTGTCGATTGAGCTTAACTTGCATTGAAACCAGAATATTCCTTTAAAGGTGCACTCTGTAACTTTTGTCTTTGTGTCATCTTGGACTTACACTGACACATTGCAGCTTGGATGCAGCATCATTTAAAATCAATAGTTTTCAGTTTCAGATGACAATTTAGTATTCACAGTCAGCCATAATTACTTTAATCAATGAGTGAAAGTGTCATATAACAGGAAGGTGACTGAGATTAAGCGAGAATTATTCGGCTGGTCATGTGATTCTAACATGGCAGCCCCCATGTGCGGAGCCTCTTCATGTAGAATAAAACAGCTTTTATAAGGTTACTGATATGACTGGAGTCTTCATTTTAATGTGAGTGCTCATGATTTCCTACTTGTATTTCAAAGTTCATTTCTTTAGGAGTTAAACTTTTTTAATGAGAAAAACTGAGAGCACCTTTAATATTAATAATTGTAACAAACAATTCTTCTGCAAGATATATATTTCATTAGTCCAACAGTTGGTTGTCAAACAACATAGCAACTTGCTGCATTAATATAGAATGTGCAGTTTGTCTTTGCAGCTCATCTAATCAGATTTTACAGTCTGAACTATATATGTTTTATAATTATATGTTTTCCTATACAAAGCTGATTTAATTAACTTATGGTTTGTGCAATTTACATTTACAAAATATTCCCCTCTGACAGCTGTATCAGCCTAGGTATATGGCCCCTCCTCATGCCCCTGGACAGATCCCCCAAATGACCTCAGCGTACCCTGGCACCCAGATGTACATGCACATGCCCCAGACTGTACCAATTGGAGCAATGGGCCCCGGTGTCCCAATGGCATACTACCCGATGGGGCCCGTGTACCCTCCTGGCTCCACTGTCATGGTGGAAGGTGGATATGATGCTGGAGCTCGCTTCGGGCCTGGCACTAGTTCCTCCATTCCTGTGAGTATTCGTATTAAAACAATAGTTCACCCAAAAATGAAAATTCTCTCATCATTTACTCACCCTCATGCCATCCCAGATATGTATGACTTTCTTTCTTCTGCAGAACACAAACAAACATTTTAAGAAGAATATCTCAGCTCTTTAGGTCCATACAACACAAGTGAATGGTGACCAGGCCTATGAAGCTCCAAAATGCACATAAAGGCAGCATCAAAGTAATCCATGTCTTCTGAAGTGATCCAATTGGTTTTGGGTGAGAACAGACCAAATTATAACTCCCTTTTCACTGTACATCTTGTCATTGCAGTCTCTAGGCACGATCATGATTACAAGCTCGATTGTACTTCCTAGTGCTCGTCGAATGCGCAGAGCACTAGATGGTGGTAGGAAGTGTAATCGAGCTTGAAATCATTCAAATGAAATCATTGAGCTTCTCACCCAAAACCAATTGGATCACTTCAGAAGACATGGATTAAACCAGTGGAGTCTTATGGATTACGTTTATGCTGACTTTGTATGCTTTTTGGAGCTTCAAAGTTTTGGTCACCATTCACTTACATTGTATGGAGCTACAGAGCTGAGATATTCTTCTAAAAATCTTTGTGATCAGCAGAATAAAGAAAGTCATATACATCTGGGATGGCATGAGGGTTAGTAAATGATGAAAGAATTTTCATTTTTGGGTGAACTATCCCTTTAAATCATTTGTATTTTATTAGCCATGAAGTAATATGAATTTATATTCAGCAAATCCAATAGACACTTTAAAGTTTTCGCAAAAAGAATCACTGTTTTCAAATATATTTTCTTGAACGCTAAAGTCAAACTTTTAAAGTTCATTTAAATGAACTGACTGTTAACTTGTATTTCTCTGCATAATATGCTGGAATAGTGTTAACAAAGGCATCACTTTATATTGTTGAGGATAAAGACATCAGATTTGACTCGTACAATAGCGCTGGTGTCCAAAACTGCATTTGACTGATAAAGTTGACATGTTCTTATGATATATTTTATGTACATTTATATTGAAGCCTCCGCCACCTGGACAACTCCCTAATGCAGCTCAGATGGCGGCCATGCAAGGTGCGAATGTGATGATGACACAACGCAAGGGCAACTTTTTCATGGGTAGCTCCAGCGGTTACACTATCTGGTAACAGTGAGCATCACCCTGGGCCTGGACCGAAGCCCTCCTTCCTCCTACCTATTTCCCACTCCTTAAACCTTTTCCCTTCTCTGCCTCCCTTGGGGCAGCTTGGCTAAGCCACAATACTGATTAAATCTAATGGAATGTAATATTTTAGAGCCCCTGACTTAAGGTACAGTACTCCGCTGTTGATGTAGAACACAATTATTGTGTCACAATGTTGTAAGTTTGAACTTCATGTGATCGTATACGTCGTGCATCATAACATTGTAATTAACTGGCTAATTAAAAAAAGAAAACTCTTGGGGGAAAAACAGCTTATTTCTTGCTTTATTTGCATTAATGTGCCTCTAACATACATTTTCTAGTTGCAACATTTGGTTGTCATCTTGAGCCAGTTGGATCTTCTGTGTCTGAAGTAGCTATGCACTTGAAACTTTCTCTTTGAACAGTTCGCTTGACTATGCCTTTTTTTTTCACGTCATTTATTAAGATATGATAACCTGAATGTCACCACCTAGATTATCATATCTTAACAGTTTGAATGAAATAAGGTTGAGAAATAAGTGGATTGCAATCTTGTCAGATATGTAAAATAAGGAAATAAGCACTGCAAATCAAGGAGAAAGATGTGTTTACAACCTCAACCAATAGCGGAGTATTGTACCTTTTGGCAAGCTTAAATATTATCGGGTGCCAAAATTGTATTGCGCACCATTATTTAAAACATAGAAATTTACATATGAACGAACCTTAATGCAGTAAAAGAGAGGGAGAGAGCGAATAAGGCAAACTAAACCCATGTGGTTCAGACAAGTTGGTTTCATTTTCTTTGTTTTTATTGTCAATATTCCCCCTACATGTCGGATACCCAGAGCTGTACATATCGCAGTTTTACTTAGATTTCTCAAAATGTGTCAAACAGCTTCCTCATCTCCAACTATCTGGGCTTCTTACACAAACTTTAGCATTATCCACAGATGTAAAGTTGTTTACAGAGGTCAGGGCTTAATTAAAATACCATTTATTTTCAGTATTTTAAACTTTGGCACATCAAGCATTTTGTTTGCTTAATACTTTTTGTTTTTGGGAGCTGCTTGTACCAAAGATCTGGACTAGAATGCACTAAAAGCATTTTTTTTTTTTTTGTTTTTTTTTTGTTAAGGTTTATAAGTCTTATATCGTAGTAAGTCTGCACACAGGTTCATACAGAAATTTATAAACATATCATATTTTGGTGAATGTGATTGCTTTGTGGGTGCTACACACACCTGGCAAAGCACATCACTCTTGTGAGTGCATTTTGTAGGGGTGTGTGTTTAAAACTGATGATATATAAATGTTGCCTAGTTGCATCTTGATGTTTCCGCATGCACTTTTATTCAAGTTTTGTTCTTAATAAATAAAAAGTTATCATTGTTCAATTTTTTAGAAGTACTACAACCATTAATTTATGTGCACTGTCAACAATTTATTGTACATTTGCTTTTGAATACAGACTTATCAGTTATACTTTTGCTGCATTGATGATTTTTCAAAGCAGTGTGACAATACATAGTAGCATATGCATTTAGTTAATGTTAAGAGGAGAAATTGTGATGAAAAACTGGTTTTTTTTTTTTGTTCATTCCTTACGGTTTAGCAAGGGATAAAATAGCTGTTTGCCTCCCTTGCTGTCTGTCTGCCCCTCATCTGTAACCATATTTAGAAATGTAACCTCAGTTTAAATTCTTAAAGGAATATTTCACCCTAAAATGAAAATTCTTTCATCATTTACTCACCCTTGTGTTGTTCTAAATCCATATGACCTTCTTACATATGTGGATCTCTACAAAAGATTTTAAATGCAATGAAAGTGAATGGTGACTGAGGCTAACATTCTGCCTAACATCTTTTATGTTCCACGGAATAAAGGCGTATGGGTTTGGAACAACAACACGAGAGTGAGTAAATGATGACAGAACTTTCCCTTTAAGCAAAAATATTAGACACCAGCAGTTGTCTCCACCACCTTTTGCTCTTTCTTGTAATTTCCTAAATTGCTAAAACTTAATTCTACTGGAGACGATGTTAAAAAGCAGCTGTTTCCTTTCCATCACTCAAACGCATGATTTCTGTAGCAGTTACCTGTATTTATTCTGGACGTGTCTTTGTAATCTAAAATGCTGCTTATAAATGCTTGCTTTTTTTTTCTCTCCATACAAACCTTGTCACTGGTATCACATTATTTTTTATCACATTTTCTTATAACCAAACAGAAGGTAGTTTTATGCTGGTCTGTGCAAATGGGCTCATTTTTAGGCTTTACTGGGTATCCGACATCACAGTTCTAAAGGTTTTGCCCTGCTTTATAAAAAAGACACCATTTAGGTAGATTATTTGTCTTCAAAATAAGGGGAAAATACTCTCTCTTCATCAGTCAATGCAATTGTGATGGCTATTAAAAATATGCCACGTTTGCTAGCATTGCCTTATCACCATTTATAAAATTTTCTGATTGTTTGTAGGTTTTGTATTAAATATAAAACTGCTGAACTAGTAATTATCCATTCATGAATTTAGCCTATGATTCCTTACATAAATGCTGTTTCTTTGATGTTTTGCATTGTCTTATTTTATCTTTTTTTTTTTGGCATAAAAAATATAGGGCAAAACCATAAAAGGGCAAAGCTTTCAGAACTCAATATCAATCTTATTGCAGCATTTTATCATGGCACATGCCACGCTGTGGTTTAATGTAGCGGATACACTGCTTATCTTGAGCCTCAGTAACATGACAGTTACGGATGGTGTGTGTCTGTGTGGGCACTACAGTTCAGGGAACCTTTTTGATTATATATATACATATATATATATATATATATATATATATATATATATAATAAAAAAATTGATGGGTTATAGTGGATGCATACTGCAGCATCAAGGAACCAAGGTCCTTCCTAGTTTGCTACATGATAAAATAATCTCCAATGAAAAATGTGGTGCACTTAACTTTTTTTATACTAAACCTTAAATATAAAACAAAATTTAGAATAAAAGCTATTTTGAATTTTGACAATCTGTGCTGTAATTTGTCTCTCAATACACTGCTTAAATCTTTACTGCTCATCCTTATTTATAGTGTTTTGTCACATGTGTAACTACCTCTAGACTGAATGATGATTAATTGCATAATGTTTTGAGCTTTATCACCAAATTATTACTAAATTTGATTAATATGGGAAATAAGTTCAATTCTCCATTCATACTGCATTTTAGTCCAAAACAACAACTGATCCTGTTTTTGGAGACTGATCATCAGAGGTCTCAAAAGACTAAAACTGTTAACGTTTCAAATCATGTGGTTTAGCTCAGTAATCCTAATAAATGTCTTGTAGATATACTAAGTATTACAAATAATACATGAGTTTTGATAGAATTAATATGTGCTTTTATAAAAGTATAAGTTTCATATTTCTGCCTTTAAACCCTCCAAAAATTGGCCCCATTCCCTTCTATTGTAAGTGTCTCAATGTAACCTTGATTTTTGCTTTTTTTAAAGAAGAGGAATGATCAAATTTTTTTTTTTGTAATCAATATTATTCCACAAATGCTGTCGATTGAGCTGAACTTGTATTTAACCTAGAATATTCCTCCAACAGATAATTAACCACAGTATCACATTTGTAATTCAGACATACAAAAAAACAACAACACAGGAATCTGATATAAATATGATTCATTTTCATAACATCCAAGATACTACTGTTACCCTGCACAAAAATTCATACAGTATCGTATAACTATTTGACATTTTGGGATCGGAGCGTATCTGTTTTACAAATGATGACCGAGATAATGTCGACACCAGGCATGTTATTACATGCATTTGGAACAAAACATTTCTAAATTATAATCAGTGGCAATTTTCAATTACACTTTTAAAAGCATTGTAAAATGTATTTAAATGTTTTGCAAGGCACTGTAACGGTGTACTCTCCAACAATTCACAATCTAAAAGAAAATGCTGCCATTTGATTTAAAACAAAGTATAAAGACTGGCTGGTCAAAGGCAAAGAAGGATAATACTTTTTTTTTTTTTTAAACAGTCTTAAAGGGATAGTTCACCCAAATATGAAAATTCTCATCATTTTCTCACCATCAGGCATAGCTCCAAAAATACAGATCAATATTTAAGTCCTTTTTTACTATAAATCTCCATTTTCACATTCAGAAAGTAAAATAAAAATAAAAAAAACTGAATTATTGATCCGTTTCTCACCTTAAGTGTTTGGATCACTTCTGAACATACTTTTTGATTTTGTGATTTTTAGAGCTACAAAGTTCTAGCCACCTTTCACTTGCATTGTATGGACCTACAAAGCTTAGATATTCTTCTAAAAATCTCCGTTTGTGTTCAGCAGAAGAAAGAAAGTCATACACAACTGAGATGGCATGAAGGTGAATAAATGGTGAGAGAATTTCATTTTTAGGTGAACTATGAAAGCAAATTGGTAGAGTGCCTGCAACGTTTTGATTTTGATTTGGTGCAGTGCCACTTAGCTGAACTTATTCAAGGTAATAATAAATAATTCCATTATAACTCCTATAATCATTATGCTGCATTTCAGAGTATAAAGTCTCACGTTCTCCTTTAACATTCCTGGCATTTCTGCTAAAGCAGCAAGTATATCATTTTTATAGACTATATATAGGTGTAACAATTTGACAGCGCATCATTAATGATTGTCGCAGTAACTAAAGAGGAACAAAAACCATGGTACACTGGTTCATCCTCCTAATATAACAGCACCATATAAAACTCAAACTGTATCCCTTTAACTAAATATTTCTTCCATACAGTGCAGACGACTAGTGGTTGTGCTTATGCACTACCCCATACGCTTGCATATAAACCTCTCTACATAGACTATTAAGATGTCTGCAGCAGTCCATACATAATTCAGCTGATCTTTGATGGAACCCTTCCATATTAAGCAGTTCAAATGAAGTATTCCTTCTTGTTTTCAGTGACGGTGTCATTGTAGACCTGATCTGGGTCCACTCCCGGAGCAGGCTCACCTGCAGTTCTGTAAACTCCCTTGTTGAGGCACAGGTATCGGTACAACAAGAACCCACAGACGGCAAGTGTCAAAAGCACAAGTGCAATGACCACTAGAAAGAAAACAAAAGAGCGGTCAATAACAATGAGCCCAATTAAAGAAAGACTACTCTCTAAAGAAGGTTTGATACAAGTTAAGCTCAATTGACTGCATTAGTGGCATAATGTTGATTACCACAGAAAATATTTTCTACTCGTTCCTACTTGTTTAACTCGGTCACAGTAAGGCGCTTACAATGGAAGCGAATGGGGCCAGTTCATAACATTAAAATACTCACTGTTTCAGAAGTATACTCACAAGACGTAAACATTATACGCGTTAACGTTATTTTAGTGAGATAAAATCACATACAGGGTTTACAGCGTTGTGTCAGCATGGCAACAAACTTGTAGTATTGGATATAATTTTACATGAATAAGGCAAGTAAGCGATTTTATAACACTAAAATCATGTTAATGTGTACATTTTGTGGCTATACTTTTGAAACGGTGTGTATTTTAACATTTATGGTCTGGCCCCCATTCACTTTCATTGTGAGTGCTTCACTGTAACAGCGATTTCAGTGTTATATATATATATATATATCACACACACACACACACACACACACACACATATATACAGTTGTGCTCAAAAGTTTGCATACCCTTGGAGAATTGGTAATATATGTACCATTTTTAAAGAAAACATGATTGAGCAGGCAAAACACATTTCTTTTATTTCTTATGGGATTCATATTCAACTGTAGGTTATAACAGAATGGCACAATCATAAAACAAACATGGCAACAAAGAAAAAAATGAAATGACCCCTGTTCAAAAGTCTGCATACCCTTAGTTCTTAATACTGTGTATTGCCCCCTTTAGCATCAATGACAGTGTGCAGTCTTTTGTAATAGTTGTCTATGAGGTCCCAAATTCTTGCAGGTGGTATAGCTGCCCATTCGTCTTGGCAAAATGCCTCCAGGTCATGCAAAGTCTTTCGTCGTCTTGCATGATCCGCACGTCTGAGATCTCCCCAGAGTGGCTTGATGATATTAAGGTCAGGAGACTGTGATAGCCACTCCAGAACCTTCACCTTTTTCTGCTGTAACCACTGGAGGGTCAACTTGGCCTTGTGCTTAGGGTCATTGTCGTGCTGGAAAGTCCAAGAGCGTCCCATGTGCAGCTTTCGTGCAGAAGAATGCAAATTGTCTGCCAGTATTTTCTAATAGCATGCTGCATTCATCTAGCCATCAATTTTCACAAGATACCCCGTGCCTTTAGAGCTCACACACCCCCAAAACATCAGTGAGCCACCACCATGCTTCACAGTGGGGATGGTATTCTTTTCAATATAGGCCTTGTTGACCCCTCTCCAAACATAGCGCTTATGGTTGTGACCATAAAGCTCTATTTTGGTCTCGTCACTCCAAATTACAGTGTGCCAGAAGCTGTGAGGCGTGTCAAGGTGTTGTCGGGCATATTGTAACCGGGCTTTTTTGTGACATTGGCGCAGTAAAGGCTTATTTCTAGCAACTCGACCATGCAGCTCATTTTTGTTCAAGTATCATCGTATTGTGCTCCTTGAAACAACCACACCGTCTTTTTCCAGAGCAGCCTGTATTTCTCCTGAGGTTACCTGTGGGTTTTTCTTTGTATCCCGAACAATTCTTCTGGCAGTTGTGGCTGAAATCTTTCTTGGTCTACCTGACCTTGGCTTGGTATCAAGAGATCCCTTGAGCACAGATTTCCACTTCTTTATAAGTGATTGAACAGTACTGACTGGCATTTTCAAGTCTTTGGATATCTTTTTATATCCTTTTCCATCTTTATAAAGTTCCAGTACCTTGTTACGCAGGTCTTTTGACAGTTCTTTTCTGCTCCCCATGGCTCAGTATCTAGCCTGCTCAGTGCATCCACATGAGAGCTAACAAACTCATTGACTATTTATACACTGACACTAATTGCAATTTAAAAAGCCACAGGTGTGGGAAATTAACCTTTAATTTAAACCTTTGTGTGTCACCTTGTGTGTCTGTAACAAGGCCAAACATTCAAGGGTATGTAAACTTTTGATCAGGGCCATTTGGGTGATTTCTGTTATCATTATGATTCAAAAAGGAGCCAAACAACTATGTGATAATAAATGGCTTCATATGATCACTATCCTTAAATAAAAGACAGTTTTTTTGCATGATCAGTCATATTTTCAAAATCAGTGCCAAAATTTCAATTTCTGCCAGAGTATGCAATCTTTTGAGCACAACTGTGTATATATATATATATATATAGTATATATATATATATATATATATATATATATATATATATATATATATATATATATATATATATATATATATTATATGGGACAAGTCGGAAATATTTTTTGTGATAATTAACATCATGCCACAAATGCTGTCAATTTAGCATTGACATTTTTTGCTGACAATTCAGCTGTCAATGTATTAAACCTTGAACATTCCTTTAAAATGTACTACAGTATAAGGATTTTATTTTAAAGCACTTTATTTTATAAGAAAATAAACACAAAGCACTATTTAGGTACATATTGAAACATTACATTATTAATAATAAAAATGACCCAAACTGAAACCCAACAGTTTGTCCAACCTGGCTCAGATAGGGTATCAAACTTCTAATATGTAGCATCATCATGACACCTGCTGGCAAATACTGTGTACTATGAAAAATGCTGTAAAATGTATCTAAGATGTGCTGGTCATTAAGAGGATCCAATGGCTAAGTTTAATATCATTACCAGCATTAAATTCTAATCTATCCTAATTCACTACCAATTCTTAACTGAAAATAGATTACCTCCTATGACAGTCGAGTCTGTTTGCTGTGGAGCTGCAGTTGTTAGTGCAATGTCTGTTGCTGTAGAGGAAAGATAAAAACACTCATGGAGACACACAAAAAAAAACCTGTATGTCAAGATTGCATGCACTACAACAGACATGGGGAATAACAACCATTTCCAGCGGGGGAAACTTTTTAGCATTGTTAAAAGAGTAATCAGATTAGGGGAACTGCATCATGGCACAATGTTGGGCATTAACCACATTTTGTGCATGGATTTTATTTAATACTTCCACATAGAAAATAGCATCCAATGAGTCATTTCTACACCAAATGAGGTCTGGTTAGAGTACAGCTATTATTTGGTATATAAACTGCACTGGCATTTAGCAACAAGACAGATTACATTACACTAGCCTATTGTAATGATCAGATTCCTTGTTTGATATGGGCGACACACACAAAATCTTTGTGGGGAACATTCCATGCCTAGATAAGTTGAAATTTTAGATTAAAAAGTGAAGTACAAAACTTACCTGTAGGTGTAGTGTAAGCCATGGTGAAAACCATAATTGTGTTGAGACGGATACCTATATGGAGCATTAAACAAATGGTGAATCTCATGAAAACACGTCCAGGTCACAATGTATCCCAAAATCAAATTATATTTTGCATATAAAAATGAAGCTATAGGAGGACCCTTAAGATTTTTTTTTTTTTTTTTTTGCATTATTTTCCTGACACAAGCACATTTTTCTGTATTGCAATAGATGAATTTATTTTTATTTTTTATTTTTTTTGGCATTACAGTTATGAGAATGGGGCCTTAATTGTAATGAAAATAATGTTACAATGCAATACATCTTAAAGGTGGAGTAAGCGATTCCTGAGACGTGATATTTGAACTCAACAGCCAAACAAACACACCCCTCCCTTCAGTGCTCCTTCAGAAGCTCTATCCCCCAAATTCATGCACACGCAATAGTGTTGTGTGGATCGGTCCGATCCACTTAGTTTATTTTCCCATTTACAGAGCCAGGGCTGTGTACAAACACCAGATTTTTTTCAGCGCACACAGAACATACAGCTTGGGGAACTGTGAAGAGATATTTGTGGAATCTGACAAAGCATATTGGATTAAAATGACTTACTCCACCTTTAATGGTTCTTAAAGGAACAATATTTCAGGATTAATACGTTAAGCTCAATCAACAGTATTTGTAGTGTAACAGTGGCCAGCTTGTAGGTAGCTGTGCCTTGTGTAAACCTCACTCCCCTCGCCTCAAGTGGTGCACTGGCGCCTGACGCTAGAGACTGTAGCCTTTAGCCTACTTGTTAGCGTGCCCGCCTCCCATACCTGAGATGCCGGTTCAAATCCCGCTCGGAGTGGGTCAAGCAGGACCGGTTAAGGCTAATATATACTTACTAGGTGAACAGGCTTCGCTTAGTTCGCCTACAAATGATGATGAAATGCAGTGAAGTTTTTGTTCTGCCAAGGTGTTCGTTTGGTGAGATTTCTCCTGTTCGCGCACATCTCTGATATTCTTGACACAAGAGAACTCGACTGGTGGAAGAGCACTGATGATTGGTTAAAACTATTCGTGGGTGTGGCTTTGATGTGATGATTTTTATTTACAATCGTGCATGCCAGCTGAGGAGTTGTTACCTAAGTTACTGTCGTTAAAATGGATAACTCTGAAGCCCGTCTCTCAGAGATTGTGTGGAAGTATACTTTTTTACATGATTGCAACACAAACTCTACAAAGACAGCACGGCCACGACAAAGGAGTGGAGAGAAATTTGAGTTTTTAAAAGTGAAAGGGGCCATGACAAGTTTAATAAAGCAAAGAAATGGCACAGCGCTAAAAGCGGCGGTCCACGGAGATGAACTAATTTTAAAACAACGTTGCGCATAGTATAAATGCTAGCTTCGTTCTTCTAGGGTGCTTTAGTTCATCCAGCAGAAAAAAGTTAGGCTTCTTCCAAAGTATAAACCAGGCTAACCAGTAGCATAATGTTGATTACCTCAAAAAATATTTCCAACTTGTCCCTTATTTATAAAAAATAAAAAATAAAAATAAGAAAAAATAAATCAAGGTTACAGTGAGGCACTTACACTGGAAGTGAATGGGGCCAATTTTTAAAAAGTTAAAAAGCAGAAATGTGAAGCTTATAATTTCATAAAAGCATTTACATTCATTCTTCTATTAAAACTTGTGTTTTATTTGAGCTGTTGTTTATATTGTGGGTTTTATGGTCATTTTAATGTTTACTGTGTTTTAAAATTGAATATAACTTTTCACAGAAAAGGTTTATCACACTAAATCATGTTAACATGCATTTATTTTATGTCTTGTGGCTATACTTTTGAAACAGTGAGTTTTTACGGATTGGCTTCATTCACTTCCTTTATAAATGCCTCACTGTAACCCAGATTTTTTTTTTTTTCTCTTTCTTTTTTTTTAAAGAAAAGGAACGACAAGTCTAAATTAATTTTTGTGGTAATCAACACTGTCACAAATGCTGTTGATTGAGCTTAACTTGTACTGAACCCAGAATATTCCTTTAAAACAGGCTTCATTTTCTTATAATTTAGAGTGAAATATGACCCTGACATGTTCTCGAAAGGTTTTATAGTGTGTTAACAACTCTGACTTTGCATAAATATGTCCCTTTAATTTTTTCTTATGTGATTTTCATTGTAAAACATGGTTTTCAACTATTTAAAAGAGAATTGAACTGTGTAAACTTCTGTTTAAGCATTAACCACTAAATGCAGAAAAACAGCACTATGTTGTAAGACAGATGTGCCCCATCACTTCCCAACAGTGTAAACCTATACTCACTGAAGCTTATGGACTCTTTTGTTTAAAAGGTAAGTGAGGTCGCTCAAATGTGTGCGGGGGGGGGGATTCAAAATGTGCATTAAAGACCTCAACAAGCAAGGACTATTAGAAATCATTATAACAGGGGGGACCTGGACAAGCATTCTTTTTGGGAGTTTAAACTTATACTTTTTTTTTTTTCTCCCAAATTTGGGGTGCCTAATTCCCAATGTGCTCTAAGTCCTCGTGGTGGCGTAGTGACTCGCCTCAATCCGGGTGGCGGAGGACGAATCTCAGTTGCCTCCGCGTCTGAGACTGTCAACCTGCGCATCTTATCACGTGGCTTGTTGAGCGCGTTACCGTGGAGAGGCTTCACGCCATCCACCGCGGCATTCACGCACAACTCACCACGCGCCCCACCGAGAGCGAGAACCACATTATGGCGACGAGGAGGTTAACCCAACGTGACTCTACCCAACCCAGCAACCGGGCCGATTGGTTGCTTAGGAAGCCTGACTGGAGTCACTCAGCATGCCCTGGATTGGAACTCGCGACTCCAGGTGTGGTAGTCAACTTCTTTATTTGCTGAGCTACCCAGGCCCCCCTTTAAACTTATACTTAAATGTATTTTTTATGGATGATTTTTTTCACAGGGGTGGCCGGGCAAGGTCCAGCGATCAGTCTGTGCTGGGGGGGGGGGTGCGTATTGTCGGACGGGGGGTGGGAGAGTGTTTCGTACAATTGGACAGGGGTGTGGGTGGTGTTCGTAACGTCGGACGGTGGGATGGGGGATGTTGGTTGTTGGTGTAGAAAGACTAAATAAATTGCGCCCAAGACAAAAAATGACCAAAACGGCAATTGCGAGTGGGGTGGCCAGGCTTCAGTCCACCCCCTAGCATCGCCCCTGTTTATTAATATAAATGTAGTTGGTTTGACATCTTTAGGTCAAAGAGTATGGATATCAAATTCTGTATAAGAATACCAAGTTTAAACTCCCAAAAATAAATCTTGTGCTATGTAGGGAATAATATTTAGTTTGTTTTTTTATGTTGGTTTGACATATTTGGATCAAACGGTCATAGAGTTTAAAAGAATTAGAAAAAAATTCATTTCGATTTCAATTTTTTGTTATAAAACATATCAAATATATATTCCCCAAGTCTTGTGTCATAAAAAGGATATTTTTCTGAGTATTTAAAAATTGGTGTGACGTCATAACTTCAAACGCTTGCATTGTTTAATAGATTTATAGAGCTAATAAAATTGGTGTGGGTTAAAATACCCGTTTTGAAATGTAAGCCTTGTGGTATACTAAGGACATCTGTTTATATCTCAGTTGTTTTGTCTTCTTGATGTGAACAATGCATCGTGCTGAATGGGTTTTATTCCGAATATCACACGAATGTCAAAGATACAGATAACTTTACCGCACTCGGTCATGTTCCGATCTCATTCCCCTTTTTTGTCCTGTAAATAAAGCTGGAAAAAGCCCAAAAATAAAATGATAAAAAACACCTTTTATGGTTACAGTAAATGAGTGTTGCGTCGCTCACTACTAAAGTAAATACACCTCTGTTTGTTTGTAGACGCAGACAAAAATGGACACAATTGATCCCTCTTGAATTCGTCTGATTTGATCGATAATATTCGGACATCTAAACTCCTTTCTCACGGTGCGAACGATCACTTTAAATAACTCTAAAACTCAGCATTTTACCAGCTGTTCAGCCATTTGAAACCGTCATATCTACTTTCAGCCAGACAAAAACAACAAAAAAAACTTACCTGCTTGAGCGCAAAAGTCGCGGTAAACTTAGTTCAGTTAAAAAAGGTCGATGACGAGGACCCGTCTTCTTTTAAAACGTAAACTTTTAACTTGCGAACGCACCCAAAATCACGAAAAACAGAGAGTGCGTTCAAACTAAAGAAGTGAAACACCATGAAACAACTGCATGCTGGTCTAGAGCATGTGCGCGTTCACGAGCGTTTCCTCTTGCGCGCACTCGTGACGGATCAACCAATGGTTTAATTAGACTAAATTACTAATGTTAATAAACAACAAGCGCACCACCCTGCCAGCACGCTGGACCAACCTATGAAAAATACAGAAGCGAGGACTTGGATCATTAGTTTAATTATCAAATAGTGAAGAATGGAAAAAAAATGCAATAAAAAATTAGCCTTTATTAAAAGTAATTTAATGATGGGTCATTATAATGATTTCCATTCTAAATGTTTCTATTTGTTTGCAGCATAGCTACATGACAATCTTGTCAATTATTAAATACATTAAGCATAAATGACTCTCAAATGAAGAGTATTAGGCTAAAAAACTGAAATAAGAACCCCACCACTGGTGAAAATCAGGTGACATTAAGACAGAAAAGCAATTATAAACTCAAATAAACTGTACATTGAATTAAAAATGACAATTTTAAAAAGAACCTGAATTTTTCTCTACAGATAAACAAATAGGGGTGAAAAAATTACGAGTGCAGTTATACAGCATTTTGAAAGTTATACATTTATCGGCAGATTGCAGGTTCCAGTGTATTGCCAAAACACTCTGCATCTTTCCTGTAAACAGATATAATATTAAATTAAAAATTATATAGTTTATCTGTTCATAATGGACACATGATTAAAACATGAGTATGTGCTGGTCTCAAATTGTGCTGACCTTTTGTCTTCTATTTAGGGGTGTCCTCCTTCCCTTCTTCTGATGAATGGTTGCCCTTGTGAACAGCCTAGAAGTTCAAAAAGTGAATTACAACTCTTTAAGTTACATTTAAGTTGTTACATTTTTAAATTTCTTTAAGGAATGAATATAATGGTTATGTTCGGAATGGAATACTAGCTTAAGCAAGTGGCAGTTATGCAAACATTTCAAACTTCAGTATGCTACAATGTTGTCACATGGCTTCATCACATTCCATGTGAGTGGCACTCAGTTATGATCTTGGTAATAAGTATGGATATTTTGCATTTTTATTTCAATTTAAAATATTCAATACAATTTTTTATACTTTAACATTTGGCAGTCCAATCAAATAATAAGTCGAAGACTGATTTCATAATAGCATACTACCAAAATGCTCCTACTATTTCGGACATATATACTGTAGATATGGCAGGGTAGTATGGTAGTATGCCATTCCGAACCCAGCCATAGGGATGTAAAAAATCATAGCTGTAATTACTTCCGTTTCATCCGTCAACCTGGAAATGGAGGGTAAAGTTGAGCGTATTGCATTTGTGGGATACAGTACAAAAATGTGCATACTCTATACAGTATATGTACAGTATAGTATAGGGGTTGCACAAATACTGATTTTTAATAGTCGACTAGTCGATCCCATTAGTCGAGTTGAATTTGACTAGTCTTTATGTCATTCCAACCCCAAACCACTGCAACTGAAGCACTTTTCTAAACTGTCACCGAATCGCATTCTTGTAGGAGCAAATAGCATCTAAATCAGATGTGCAAACACTCAAAATCCACTCAAAAAAAGTATTTTTGCAGGTTGTTCAGTTTACTAATTAAAATGAACTACAGCAACACAATTCTAGATCTTTTTTTTTTTTTATTATTATTTTTTTTGGTCACAATTTGATTTCATTGTGTTCTATCCAATTAAATTTGTAAAATGTAAGTTTACTTAATCCATTGGGACTACATAACAACTTTTTGTAGCATTGATGAAACTAGGCATGGGATTTCCATTTTCCAGCATGCTTTGCATGGAACTGGATGGGGTGAGCAAATGTTGAAATTAAGTGTTATTTTATGCATTTTTGAGCAAGGTGAAAATAGGAGAATTGATAATGGTTAATGTTCTGTTTTATGTAACATTGGTATCTAAAAAGAGTGTCTGTTCGGCTGGAGTTTTGGGGGTTACCATTGTGGTGAAGATTGGCGCTTGTGCTTAGGTTGAGGATGGACCTTCAGGTTCAAGTGATTTTGAATCGAGTGTTGCTTAGCACCACAAACAGTTGCTATTAAATTGACAGTGCAGCACTTTCACTGTCCTTTCACTTGCTCACCTGGTATAAAGTTGGACCAACGTTAGAAATTAAACACTATTAAAGTTGAGTTTAAACTACTATTGAACATTGATTTGACCTAATTTAACAAAATTATTTTGGCTCAATGAAAATGGCTTAATGTGAAAGAACGAAATTAAATTGCTTGTAAAAACTTTCTTAAATTCAATTAAGTAAGGGCAATGACTTCATTTTGACCATTGGGATGTATTCTGTCAGGCCATTGGACTCCAGCTTGAAGTGCTTTTCTAACTGTCACCGAATTGTGTTCTCAAAGGAGCGAATAGAAACGACAAGTCTGTGCAACCCCTAGTATAATACACATAGGCCACTATGTACTAAAGATATAGTATGTCAGTATCCTATTCCAAACATAGCCAGTGATGTGGAATGACTATAATGACACAAGTGAGGAAGTTTTCTGTTTGCATTCATTTTTTTACGCAACTGAAAGAACCATAACCTGCACAGAACTCACTTTGCTAGAAGCTCCTGTTTGTTCCACATCTAACAGACTGTCAAGAGCTATGCCATTCTCCACACCAGAAGACCTAGGGTTCTCCACCTTCTCAGGCTCTGGAGAGCCATCAGGGGCTGTGGTTGCTTTGATCTTGGCGCATTCGGTGGGATTCGAGTTTGGTTGCAGTTCACTCTCATCACTTTTGTCCTCAGAAGATGAGTCGTGTTTTGACACAGGGCTGTCTCTCTGTCTGTCTTGATCTGAGGCGGGTAAAGACTCTCTCTTCTCGGCTTTCTTCTCCTCCTCTACTGGTTTATCTTCAGAGGAGCTGGTGTCATCCACCTGTGGCTCATGAGAAGGGATGACATCCTCTGAAGGATGGTCTGTGTTTACAGAGCTGGCTTCTGTATCCCTGGCACCCGGGGCGTTCTCATAATGGGGTAGGGGGTGGATGGGGCTGGTCTGTGTAGGGCTGTATGACTCATATGTTGGTCTGTCAGACTTAAAACTGGAAGAGCAGTCTCTCCTGTAGCAGCAAATATTTGTGATGAATGCTCATTTGAAGTTATAAGTGCTTCTGTCATGGGTTGACAGAAATGTTGCAATTACAATCTCTATAAAGCGCAAAAGTCTGGTTCCGGAAAGTCAAATTAATTTCCCCCATAGGTCTAATTTATTTTTTACGAGAACGTATAAACCGTGAAAGAAAGGTTGTTAATGCTTCTGTAGAAGCCATCAGTTTGTGTTATTTCAACTGAAATAAAATTTTTAAAAAATCACGTTTAAGAGTGCAATTCCTGGTGACTACACTACCAATGATCCTGAAGAAAAAGATCCACCAAACATAGAATTGTGGCAAACGAAGCACACCAACAGAGTTTTGGAGTGACCTCCATCTATTTATATATATTTGCATATGTCTGAATAAAATTAAAATATATTGTATATATAGTTAGAATAAACAACTTTAAATAATTTACAGTAGATAGTTTTTAATTCTATTACGTCATCCGCAGTGCTTCATGGGATTGTAGTTCATTCACTCATTAAAGCCACAGTCTTACCTTTCTGCTTTTGTCTGATTTTCAAACACTTCAAATTAAAGTTTGTAATATTGTGATTCACCTCAGAGCTAATTGGTTTGACTCATGGTTTAGCACTCTTTTCTGAATGAAAATTATTAAATTAGAAAATCTTATGAGATGCATATGGAAGAAATTAATGGGAAAAATACTTCCGGAACCAAAATGGCTGAAAAAGTGGGTGGACACTGATTCACTCTTTAGGGAGTAAACTACACCAATTTATAATTTCAGAATGCTCAGTGATATTTTTTAAGAGAAAAAAAAATCCATTATTACAGTAATCCCAATACTTTTGGTAATATGAATTCTGCACATTCACCAACAGATGGCATGAGTTCTTAACTTTTACTTCCATAAAGCAAAGGAAGAACATTCTGATAACCTTACCTGAGAGAGCCCCTGGGGCTGTAACTTGTGTGGAAATCATAAAAGCTTTTAAGTGACTTCGGGGACAAAGCTTCTCTAAGTGACCTTCTCTTCAGTGAACCTGAGCTTAAAGGGAAAACAAGGAGAGTAATTTGTGACTATTTGCAATAGAATTCATGAAAGCCTTATACTATTGATTTTAACCAGTCGTTATTATAACTAACTAATAATTAAAAACTTAACATGAAATTCCTTTTTTAACTGTGTTACACTAAATAAATTGAAAATATTGACCTTTTAAACGTGCAAAAAGACTATAAAGTCATATACCGGTTGAAGTTCTTCACCACAAAGCTCTTGCCTGGATGCTGGGCCATCAGCTCTTTCATCACAGTCTGTAGATCCTGATTTTTCTTGGAGGGAAAAGACACTTGTCAACTAGGAACCACATTTTTTTCACAGAGCCAAATATTTCATTGGCAGTATTTTCAACTTTACCCTGGTCATTTCCTTGTAGAAGATGTCTCTTAGGTTGGAAATGGCTTGGAAGACTGTGACATAGCATCCAATGCGACTACAAAATGTGAGAGAATAATTCAATGAAATGTTTGGAGAACATTGACAATGAAATGAACTATCCATTGGCATTATATTGTAATGTCCAAGTTTCAGTTTGTAAAAAATAGTATCAGGGCGTCAAATTAAAATTAGAATATTCTGGATGTGTGCCAAGCACTGGCGACGACTTCAGATGATCACATTCTTGCGCTAAAAAAGGCTAGATGACAGACAAAATACAGTTTAACAGAAACCAGGTGCCTCGGGACACGTTTTAAAGTTCTGTTCAACTTGACACGGCATCTAAAATATGACTAAACTGGATGGTTGCAAAAGCGTTCGGTGTTAACAGCCCTTTAAATTAGTAGAGGTCTTTGGCCGTTGCGTCTTGCTCTCTTATTAGCATTTCTCAAATTAAGCAATGGGTTTATCTGTAAAGGAGTTCAAGTTGGAAATGTGTGTCTCGAGATACTCATGTTCTGTTCCTGACCAGGGATCATGAGCCGCTTTACCATCGAGTTCAGCCGAATACCACTGCTATCTGGGAGTAATTCTACCCTACATACAGCTGTAATTAATGAAAACACTGTGGTATATCACTGTTATTATGAAGTTTGAGTCTGTGGTAGTATATACTGTGGCACCAGTGCAAGTGTAACACCATGTTAACACAGAACTGCCTATTGAAGCATTTCCCCCTCGTTTTATTTTTGACTTAAAATTTTAGAGTATGAACCGACTAAAATTGTCTTTATTTGTTTTATGCACTTTAGTTTAAAATGGAATGTTTTTTAACTGCCAGGAATGTTCTTTGCAATAATATAACACGGTGCTGTATGGTTATATGTATTCAATGCGCCCTCTTGTGGACTATGGAAATAACGTCAATTTAAAAAATCTGCTGGGGCTTGGGTAGCTCAGTGAGAAAATACGCTGACTACCACCCCTGGAGTTCACGAGTTCAAATCCAGGGTGTGCTGAGTGACTCCAGCCAGGTCTCCTAAGCAGCAAAATTGGCCCGGTTGCTAGGGAGGGTACAGTCACATGGGGTAACCTCCTCGCGGTCGCTATAATGTGGTTCACTCTCGGTGGGGCGCATGGTGAGTTATGCGTGGATGCCGCGGTGGATGGCGTGAAGCCTCCACACGCGCTATGTCTCCGCGGTAACACACTCAACAAGCCACGTGATAAGATGCTCGGGTTGACGGTCTCAGATGCGGAGACAATGAGATTCGTCCTCCACCACCCGGATTGAGTCACTACGCCACCACGAGGAC
Organism: Myxocyprinus asiaticus; assembly: GCF_019703515.2. NCBI lineage: Eukaryota > Metazoa > Chordata > Actinopteri > Cypriniformes > Catostomidae > Myxocyprinus > Myxocyprinus asiaticus. Next base: position 13,521,464 of record NC_059372.1, on the reverse strand, counting down.
TTTGAGTGCATTGGGAATTGGGCATTCCAAATTGGGGAGAAAAAGGGGAGAAAAAAATAAATAAAATATAAATCTGCTGACTTTAAAAATTGAAGTTAATTCAAATTTAGAAAATGTTTAAGGTAAAAATGTGAATTTAGTTTCTCTGCGCAAATAACAGCCCTAAAAATATGAAACAACCTAAAAATCTAAAACTAATTACTAACTTTATCTTTTTATGTCTTCTTTTAGTAACTTTATATATCCTATACTATTTTTATAAAGTTAGTGATTAATGTTAATATTAAACTTTGGAAATGTAATAAAGCTTAACTTGCTATGTAATACTAATAAACCGAGAAAAAGATTTAAACAAGATACATCAGTGCACTGCACGAGCCCATTATATTTTCTCCAAGAAGAGCCAATAGTCAATAGCCAATAGAGTTTATAGTGTCTAAAAAATGATCTAAATGTGAAGCTAAAAACAAAGCTTTAAAAATGATTATAGCAATGTCGATGGGTTTCAAGTATGCTTGCAAACAATGAAAGCGTTCACCTGTCAAATAAAATTGGCAGTTCCTCCTTCAGCTCCCTGTTTATGTCCTCAAAGATCATCTTGGCTGCATTCATCTCATCCTCTGCCTAGAAAAACAGCAATGGAAAGGAAAGTCCCATTCATTTTATATGCATTTATATGAAACGAAAACCAGCTCTAGATGCCTGTATTTAAAACAACAAACAAGATGTTCAAATGCCTCATTATTGTTCATAAAAAAGAATAGTAATAGTTTAGAAACAAATCAACATGACTGGAAGATTGGAACTTATGTCTAAGGCTATAAACAAACTGGTTTACAGTTTCAGGCAGAAAAATGGTAAATAAGTCAAATATGTCATATAATACCTTGCCTATTTTTATGTCATCCCTCTTTTTGGCATTCTTCAGTCCTGTCAGGTGGTGGCGAGTGGAATCATAGTCTACGAGTTTCCTGCCTCGCTTGGCCACTCTTTCCTGAAGCATGGAGAAAGTTTACAGATGAAATGTAGATTAAAAATATAATTGGGAATTTTTGGGCACAGTTTGTGTATGTGCCTGTATTTGAGGCAGCTGTCATTACCCTGACATCTGGAAACTGGCTCATGTAAGAATTCATGGTGAGTAACGCCTGATCTTGCAGCTTGGACTCATAGTCATTCCATTGAAAATCTTCACCCTTTGGAACATGGTGAACCAAATTTGTGTTAATACAATAAGGAGTTAAAGAGGTAAAGTCGATATTGTGCGGTATTTGCATTAGATAGCAAAACAAAAATCAAAGCAAGTGGCGTATAGTTTGAAGAAATATAGCACAAGAACACGTTTCAATCAAAACATTTCACAAAAATAAGTTTATTAGGTTATTATAAAACAACATACTGTTCAAAATGAAGACTAAAGGTATTTGTAAACTTCTGGCTTTCAAACTTTCAATCTGTTTGCACGCTTGTTTTAAGTAAACTTACTAATTTGGCTCAAGTACACTTAATTTTTTAAAGTAAAGATATCTAGCTATGGTGCATCTTATATTTTACATTTGTGCATTTAGCAGACATTTTATCCAGAGCAACTTTCAGTGCAATTATTACAGGGACAGTCCCCCTGGAATAACCTGGAGTTAAGTGCCTTGTTCAAGAACACAATGGTGGTGGCTGTGGGGATTGAACCAATAACCTTCTGATTATCAGTTATGTGCTTTAGCCCACTACACCACCACCACACCATATATAGCATAAGGAAAATTATGACTGGGATTTCAGTTAGTTGTATGGCTCACCAGATTCTCCTCAGTACTTATTAGTACACATAAATCTGCACTTTTGCAAAGTACAATTGAGTAGAGAAAAATGACTTAAATTTAAAAGGCTCCAAGTTCACCAGAGGTAACACTAATCACCCTAATGGTGACTTCACATAAATCACAACTATCAACCAGCATAAATGAAACAACAACAATAGTCATAAGAATTAAAACTATATTCATTTATAAATAACTATTATTTTTCAACATAAGTTCCCTTGTTTTGTCCAAACATACATAAATTATTCAAGGGCTTATGGGTATTCCACACAGCCACAATTTTATACTTGACAAAAGAGTTAGTGGTACTCGAAGCTAAAGTTTAAAGAACGTATATATTTGAGTTATGATTCCAAAATGTGATATTTCTGTCATGATCCTTCTCTGTCGGCCCTTCTGTCTTTGTCAGTTTTTCCATCTGTGTGGGTTTGTTTAATGTATGAGCACATGGCTTAGGCTAATGTTTACGTTTGCCATGTGCTCTCCCAACTCCACCCCGATATTTGCAGATACTTAAGTCCGCCACGATCTGATTCGATTAAGGGGCCTGCGATCGATATTATGTGCCTAGTTACACAAATATTTTTTGCCCACGAATGCAACCAAAATATAATTTGATTATTTTATTCAGCTCTCTGTATCCACATTGGGACATCCACAACAAAATAAGGTACTTCAGATGTTGAAAATTATAAAGATAATATAAAAAATAAAGTCTCTGTAAGTGATCATCACTCGTTTGATGACCGCTAATTTTCCAGTTTAGTCCAATTCAAAATACTTACATACCCACGACTTGTTTCCAACTATCTGTGCTATCCGTGGTTTTCTTGGCTACAACTTCCACAGTTGTAATGAAAAATTCTGTTACAGTTAACTGGGATTAATGTTAGTAAGGGTGTTGATGTGTAGATGCGTAAAGTCTTATAAATGATGCTGGAGCCGAGCAGAATGTCGGAGTTGTCAAGATGTTTCACATGGTTGAACTTTTCCATGGTACTTTAAAATAGCAAATTCTCATGTAAAATTCAAATGGGTCGCATGCGCAACTATATCGATGGAAGCCCGAATTAATCGTGCACGTGGGCCGCTCTGCGTTTGTCACGAGCGCTCACATTTTAAGGAGAGCCCGGTTGATGCACTTGCACCGATCCTGTCAATGGAGCTGGCATTTTGTTGGAAGCCCGGATGATGCGCATGCACGGACAGCAGAGCAAAATTTGGCTTCAAAGACCCCGCGCACATCCGTGTCCCACATGAAAAGCATATTTAACGCTCATAAAGTGAAATGAATGTAATAAGTTTGGTTCATCGCCTGACGGAAATACGTACAGACGTGGCTGACATGAAAGTATTAAAATAAAGGCACATCTTGAAAAAATGTCTAAATTGATATTTACTTAATGTATCGATAACATTGGATCGTCAGTCATTGGATCGATGCATCGATCCAGATCGATGGACTGTTACTACCCTACTGTTCATGTGTAGTACTTGCTATAGTTTACTTCCACGTTGTTTCTTCACAAAATAGAAATGTCAAATGTAAATCAAGTCAATCACTGAAACAACAGTGCCACCTTGAGTAACGTGGTGACAAGAAATAACGTGTACTGTATAATATGAATGTGTACATGCTTTTGGAATACTGATAATTCACCATTGTTGATAATTCATTGTTGCACAGAAAATCAACATGATATAGTATTTTTTTGTATGGATATAGTACGCATTACTCTTGTAATAAACTAAGAAATAGATATCCTGTGATAGTAAACTTATATAGATAAAAAATAATCATAAAAATATAATTTATGGAAGTGCAGAAAAAAATGGTACACGTACATACCTAGGGTCTCTATTGACCCTATACACTTTTGGTACTTTAACCATAAAAAAAAAAATAAAAAAAATCATATATATATATATATATATATATATATTTTATTTTTTTATTTTTTTTTTTTACACAATGAGAGATATGGAGGAATACTAAAGAGGTGTGGGCACAACTCCATAAAATGGATGAGGTACAGGTGGTGGAATGAGGTCCCAGGTCACTAAATCCCTGAGGTATGCTTTTAAAGGTTAAAAGTATGTGTAAAAATCAGTATAGGTCAATCAGTCATTTAACAGATGCCAGTTGCTTTGATATTTTGTTATCTAATGCAATGACACTTTTAAGTGTGGCTTCAATGTCCAAATACTTTTTGGGGCCACTGTACATTAGTATCATACAGACTGCCCTGGTCGTACCTCCACAACTGCCACAAGATCCTCTGCACCGTCCCACTCAGGGTCATAAACTTCATTGAGTGAATGAAACAGCCGACTTGAGGCATCCCTCATTACTGTTAAACATAAAAGAATTTAGTTGAGTGTTAACTTGTGCGTACACAATTTCAATAAAATATGCCAGTAATCCTTTATAAGAATGCCGATTTCCTAGTAGCTTTTGCATAAGAATGGATATAAATGTAAATAACAAACCTCTGACAGCGTTCAGATACGCTTTCAGGTCCTTGTGTATTCTGTATGCATCGTTCTACAAAGGTGTGGAGTCATGTCACTGCACTAAGATGTATTATGAATGTAATTCATTTATTTGAATCTTAATATGTTACTTTGTTTACCATGGTAGATTTAGTTTACCTGCTGGTCTTGGAGGTTTATCACACACTGCTCAAAGAGCTCATCTTTGGTCTCATCTGACTTACCAAGCTTCTGCAACACCTGCAAAACGCATAAGATATTACAGCATCCCTACACACACCTGTCAGCCATGACAAGGATATTCTCAATGTACACTGATAGCACTGCAATATTCACATTTGATGGGTATTACACATGACCCTTAAATAATTCATAAGCACTCACTGGCAAAAAAGAGCTTCCTTACAAAGTTTCAGATACTAAATAAAATCCATCATGTTCACCAGCCAGTAGGTTCCTGCAGATCAACTGACAGTGGTGTTGGCAACACCAAGGTCAAGGGTTTGATTCCTAGGAAGCACACAACTGTTCAAATGTTGGTAGTGTCTATTTACACTAAGTTCAAACAGCCAAGCTTATTGGCTATTGCTCAGACAATTTACTCTCAGAACAAAAAGAATATTACTTCTATTTACACTTTATGTGAATGGAATCTGTTTTCACTTAGAGCAAACAAGAAGCTGTTTTTTTTGCTATTTCCACTGGCATCTACCATCTTTACACTTAGAATTACCTAAAATGTATAGGCCTATTTTGAATATGCAGTAAGTCAATTTGGATTAAAGTGTCTGCCAATTGCATTAAACCAATTATTAAGCCAACCTGTCCAATTGTCAATATCGAGGGACAAACTGGTAATATTTAGCCTAATTGTCCAAATCTGAAGCGGTTAATCGGACTGCATTTTTAAAAGGAAGTGAAAGCAGCAAAATAATTAGTTACTTGGTCCGCCTTAGTAAACAAATGAAAAAATAAAGAAATAAAGAAATAAAAGAGACAGTTAACCAAAGAGGGAGGCTACATGTTTGCATTGGCTAATATCAATGGATCTTCACTCCCACCTTATAAAATAGATAAATGGTAATGTGACTGTTATAGTGATTGTTTATTGAATCAAAAGGACAATAAAGATTCTGCACTCTCAAACAGCACACCTTAAAGGGATAGTTCACACCAAAATGAAATCTGTTGCTATTTACTCACTTTTTTAATCACTTTCTTTTGTCCATGGAACACAAACAGAGATGTTAGACAGAATGTTAGCCTCGGTCACCATTCTCTTCCATTGTGTGGAAAAAGATATAATGAAAGTGAATGGTGACTGAGGCTAACCTTCTGCATAACATCTCCTTTTGCATTCCATGGAAGAAAGTAAATAATACAGGTCTGAATCAAGATGAGGGTGAGTAAATGATAATTTCATTTTTGGGCGAACCATCCCTTTAATTGAGACTGACAGTATTGTGGAAATAACATTGGTGTTCTTGACATTTGTGTTTCATGCGTCCAGGCTACGCACCTTCTCCTGCGCTCTGTTGATTTTTTTCTGGACCTGTTTAGTGAACACATTGGCCCCTCCCTTTGAGTTGATGCTTGTCTTGCTCTCTGCCATCCTCTTCAATTGTGTTCTTCTCTAATTTTCGATAGACACTTAAATTATTTGGCTGATCCTGGAGAATAAAAGAATGTTTCTAGAGCAAATGATGGTTCACTTGGTATCTTCAACTATGCCTTTTGTTTGAGCCCTAACACACCTTCTCCAGTCTTCTTCTAAAAGTCATTAGTGATAAACCTCTTATCTTTCCAGGTCATGACTTGAGCACTGCGGTTGGCTCCTGAGTCATATTTCATTGTAAATGGTTACTTGCTGTGCAGAGCTCAATAATAAGGGGTTCATTTGTCAAAGCATAAATGAAGACCATGTGGAAAACGTTGAACATAATTGGAATTCTTTTGGAAAGGTGTCTTGTAATTTGACTTAATTTTTAAAATCAATGAAATTTGAAGGATTATTTTATATTCTATTCCATTCAGAATCACATTAGTGGAATTAGAATTTTTGTGACTATTCTATATCACATTAGTAATATTTGAATGCTTCTATTCTATTCTGGATCATATTAGTTAAATTAAAATGCTTGTGACTATTCTGTTTTATTCTATTCTATATACCTTAGTAGAATTAGAATGCTTGCGACTATTCTATTTTAGAGAACATCAGTAGAATTAGAATGTGTGTGACTATTTTATCCTATTCTGGATCAGATCAATAAAATATCAATGATTCTATTCTACTCTATTCCATTTTATTCTAATCTATACCTGAGTAGGACTAAAATGCTTGTGACTATTCTATTTTATTCTATATTATATACCTGAATGGAATTAGAATGCTTGTGACTATTCTATTCTGTATACCTTAGTGGAATGTTTGTAACTATTACATTCAATTCTGCTTAACATTAGTGGAATTAGAATGTGTGTGACTATTCTATGATCAATACAATATGAATAATTCTATTCTATTCTATTCAGCATGTAGTATATAAAAACAGTGATACAAGATATTTCAAACTACACTTCCCAAGAGTCACAGCACATACATAACAAGCATTAGCCACTCCTCCCCACCAGTGTGTACGTTTTGAACTTTGCTCTGCTCATTTTCTCTGTAGGGTCTTATGATTGAAGTCAAGTTTGTAACACTGGTGCTTCAGGACATGCTGGATATGATCATGGGAAGCACGTTGGCCAAGTGTGCAGCCACTGATCTGGGCATTCAGTGGGTCGGATGGGCAGTAGCGTCTGCGCTCAAAACGGAAAAGTTTTACGATTTGGCAGGTAAATGATTTATCCGAAAGTCGTAATCATAAATTGTTAATTATGCTGTGACTCATAACTATATTGATTTGGTCTTTGTTGCTGTCGTCGGCTTTGTCGTCGCTATTCGTAAGCATCCAAATAACTAGTATTTCGCCTTAAAGGATGTTTCAATGGCTTCATTAATTTCAACTTGTTGGTTGTTTCATTTCAATTTTAAGGACATTATGAGACGGCAGTTATCTAAATTATTATGAATGTGTTGTGAAACGACCATAAGTACTTCTCCGCCCACAGCAGCTTAATGCATGTCGTGTTATCTCCTACCCGTATTCCGACAAGTCCCGCCTCTTGACCAATCAGATCAATGGCTCTACATTGTAGACGTCGTCTGATTGGCCGAGTTGTGGATAAGTCACTGTCAATCCTGCCGCAAGAGGCGGGACTTTTCAGAATACTCGAATTCAATCTTTCATAAACTACTTGTTCAAAAATGTCATGCTCTTTTAATGATTTTTATTTTATTTTATTTTTTTAATCAAAACGTATGCATATACCTAGAAAATCAATGATACATTTTCTGTTAAATTACACATTTGTATGTGGTATTAACTTTGTTTCAAGTTCTGTAGGGATATTTCAAATACAGTAGGTATCAAACAAATCTTTCAATATGAAGGAACTTTCATTTATGAGGTTATATATTAACAGTATACTGTACATATTAATAGTTTTAACAGTTATATTACTTAATGACATATCGAAAGTGCTCTTAACCCAGTACCTTACCAATATCAGGATATTTTATTTATCCATGTATTGCAGATCCTTATATTGTAACCTACCTATAAAATTAAGCAAAGCTTCTACTTACCTTTCAACATTCAATTTGCATTTCTTTTCAATGGAGTCCAAATATTATCAAATCATTTCAGCCTTTCAAACTCCCTAAGCGCTCTAGCCTTTCCTTGATGAGTGCGCTCTTGAGAATCCTTGAACTTTGGTACCAAATGCCTCTTAAGATCATTGGTAAAATATTCAGTGAACACGCCTCACTTTTCAAATGGACGGAAACAGGAATGACTGTTCTGCCCATATATTGCAGGATAAAGGATACCTTATCAGTTTAACTAAATATTAATTTCTCTGTTCTGTAGGATCTGGTACCTTTATATTGCTGGCTCATCTGAGTCGTGTATGGGGCGGAAATGGACACCTTAGGCAGAATGTACAAACTGGACTTGTCACTGCCTGGGGACTGAGGTAAGATAGATAGACAGATAGACAGACAGACAGATTGATTGTTTTGTTGCTTGACACAGAGTTGATGAATGTGCAGTCAGCCCAGCTTCATGTTGTATTAATGTATGTCATTAAGGTCTGGTTAATAAGTCAATAATTGACAGACAGGCCTTGTCCTGCAGACTCGGGACATTTCTTTTTCTCAGAATCCTGAAGGAAGGACAAGACCGGAGGTTTAACAATGTCAGAGACAGCCCGGGGACATTCTTTGTCTACTGGACCATGCAAGGTATTTTAGCTGCACATCTATTGATTATTTCCATCGTTTCTGTTTTGCAGTTAATTGATGACTGCAGAGAGTTTCTGTAGGTCATATGCAAGTGTCCTCATGCATTTAACTAAAATTTTGTATCATTTTCCAGTAAGAAATATGTAAACATCTTTTAAACAAGATACATAAGAAGCAAAATTACATAAGATATTAAGTTTTGATATTGTTTTCAGAGAACTCTAACAAAATTATGCTTAAAACAAGACAAAACTATTTGCCAATGGGGTAAGAAAAGCCTAAAGGGATAGTTCACCCAAAAGTGAAAATTCTCTCATCATTTACTCACCCTCATGTCATCCCAGATGTGTATGACTTACTTTCTACTGCAGAACACAAATTAAGATTTTTAGAAGTATATCTCAGCTCTGTAGGTCCATATAATGCAAGTGAATTTTGGCCAGAACTTTGAAGGTCCAAAAAGCATATAAAGGCAGCATAAAAGTAATCCATAAGACTCCAGTGATTAAATCCATAGCTGTGTCTGAAACGACACACTATACAATATGCACTTACAAAATATACTATGCACTCAGCCATATAGTGTATGAATTTTCAAAGTGTATTATTGTCCCAAATGGAACACTTAACACTTTTTTATTACACAAAAGCATTCGCCATTTAACAGCTGATGGTAGTGACGTTTCAAGCACACGTGAAGTGTTGCAGCTAGCTTTAGCGCGTTAGCCAACCTCAGTTCAACACTTCTTAAACAACATACATATTCACACAGCTTGGGGTGATGGTAAAGCATTCAACTAATATTTGTAAGATGCTGTATCCATTGAAGTTTCGTTAGTTGCTACTTTCTTCATTATTTTAGTTTTGTGAGACCAGCAGCGCAGCCAGGTGACTCCGCCCCTTCCGCTATGTATGGCAAGCCGTGTGTGTTAAATGCATAAAGTGTCCAACATTCTACACTTATAAAAGTGCATCATCCGGGTACTTAAAGTACACTTCTTTTTGCTGCATTTTCAGTGTTAACATACTACTCACACTTATTACACTACAAAATGGCGTAGAATAGTGCAAAAGTGTGTGGTTTGGGACACACCTCATGTCTTCAGTAGAGAAATGTCTGTCCCCCCCACTGTTAGGTGTGGGGGAGAAACAGATCAATATTTAAGTCCTTTTTACTATAAATCTCCACTTTCTTCTTCTTTTGCCATTTCACATTATTTGTGCGTATCGCCACCTACTGGGCAAAGAGGAGAATTTATAGTAAAAAAGTACTTAAATATTAATCTGTTTCTCACCCACACTTATCATATCATTTCTAAAGATTTAACCACTGGAGTCATATGGATTACTTTTATGGTGCCTTTATGTGCTTTTTGGACCTTTAAAGTTCTGGCCACCATTCACTTGCATTGTGTGGATCTTTATCCTCAAGGTCTTGATATATTATTCTAAAAATCTTTGTTTGTGTTCAGCAGAAGAAAGAAAATCAAACACATCTGCTCATTTTTGGGTGAACTATCCCTTTAATTCAAAAGAAAACCCCCACTGGCAAGTTCCCAAACCCCCCCCCCGTATCACATATCACAATAAAGTTTGTTTCTATTTCTTTCTAGCTTTGTGGGTGTTTGTTACCCTCTTGCCCACCCTAATTCTAAACAGTGAGAGAAGAGATGAGCCCTTAGGCCCACGTGACTATATCGGGTGGGGAATATGGGGTCTTGGCTTTGCTACACAGGCCATCGCAGACCAGCAGAAGTGGAACTTTAAGAGTGATCCAGATAACACTGTGAGTAATAACCTACATTGATAATAGTAGGTTGTAAAATGCTTTTTCCCCTCCATGGACAAATAAGAAATCCAGTTTTGTAGCAATGGATATACTGTATGTATATTCACAGAGTTGCTTTGAAGATTCAGTGTATTAAGTTTATTGTCTAGTAGTGCATAAAAACATTTTTGTCATAAGCTTTACTGAGAGACAAGTAGTTTCCTATTTATAATTCCTGAAAGTTTTTTGTGCTTATCAAAGTACAGTGCATTCAGAAATTATTCAGACCTCTTAATTTATTTCACATTTTGTTATGTTGCAGCCTTATGCTAAAATGATTTAAATTATTTATTCACATCAATCTACACTCCATACCACACAATGACAAAGCAAAAAACTGATTTTTGACAACTTTGCAATTTTATTAAAAATACAAAACTGAAATATCACATTGACATACGTAAGTATTCAGACTCTTAACTCAGTACTCAGTTGAAGCACCTTTGACAGTGATTACAGTCTCAAGTCTTTTTGGGTATGATGCGACAAGCTTTGCACACCTGGATTTGGGGATTTTTTGCCATTCTTCTCTGCAGATCCTCTCAAGCTCTGTCAGGTTGGATGGGGACCATTGGTGGACAGCCATTTTCAGGTCTCTCCAGAGATGTTCGATTGGGTTCAAGTCCGGGCACTGGCTGGGCCACTCAAGAACAGTCACAGATTTGTCCCTAAGCCACTCTTGCGTTGTCTTGGCTGTGTGCTTAGGGTCATTGTCCTGTTGGAAGGTGAACCATCGGCCCAGTCTGAGGTCCTGAGCGCTCTGGACCAGGTTTTCGTTAAGGATATCTCTGTATTTTGCTGCGTTCAGCTTTCCTTAAACTCTGACCAGTTCCCCAGTCTCTGCTGTTGAAAAACACCCCCACAGCATTATGCAACCATCACCATGCTTCACTGTTTGGATGGTATTGTGCAGGTGATGAGCGGTGCCTGGTTCCCTCCAGACATGACGCTTAGGATTTAGGCCAAACAGTTCCATCTTCAATTCATCAGACCACAGAATCTTGTTTCTCAAAGTCTTGAGAGTCATTAAGGTGCTTTTTATGTGTCTTGCACTGAGGAGAGGCTTCCGTCTGTTCACTCTGCCATAAAGCCCAGATCTGTGGAGTGTTGCAGTGATGGTTGTCCTTCTGCAAGTTTCTCCCATCTCCACACATGCTCTCTGGAGTTCAACCATCAGGTTCTTGGTCACCTCTCTTACCAAGGCCCTTCGATTACTCAGTATGGCCGGGCAGCAGGCTCTAGGAAGAGTCCTGATTGTTCCAAACTTCTTCCATTTAAGAATTATGGAGGCCACTGTGCTCTTGGGAACCTTCAGTGCAGCCAAAACATTTTTGTAGCCTTCCCCAGATCTGTGCCTCGACACAATCCTGTCTCTGAGCTCTGCAGGCAGTTCCTTTGACCTCATGGCTTGGTTTTTGCTCTGATATGCATTTTCAGCTGTGAGACCTTTTATAGACAGGTGTGTGCCTTTCTAAATCATGTCCAATCACTGTTGGACTCCAATCAAAGTGTAGAAACATCTCAAAGATGATCCAGAGAAATGTGATGCACCCTAGCTAAATTTCAAGTGTCGTAGCAAAGGGTCTGAATACTTTTGTTAATGTGATATTTTAATTTTTTTCTTTTTTATAAATTTGCAAAGTTATCAAAAATCTGTTTTTTGCTTTGTCATTATGGGGTATGGAGTGTAGACTGATGTGAAAAATTTTTTATATAAAGCATTTTAGTATAAGGCTGCAACATAACAAAATATGAAAAAATGAAGGGGTCTGAATACTTTCTGAATGCACTGTAATATAACTTATGTAATGACAGCTATATATTTTCAATGAATGTTCTGCATTCAAGTTAAGCTCAATTAACAGCATTTGTGGCATAATGTTGATTACCACAAAAAATAATTAAACTCATCCCTCATTTATTTAAAAAATAAAAGCAACAACCATGGTTACAGTAAGGCACTTACAATGGAAGTTAAAGGGACCAGTCTTTAAACATTAAAATACACACGGTTTCAAAAGTATAGCCACAAGACGTAAATATTTTACACGTTAACATGATTTTAGTGATAAAATCAGGGATTTACCCACGTTACTGTGTTTACCAGATTACAGAATTTACTTGTATGTGGCCATGACAACGAAATTATAATATTTGATATAACTTTACACAGACAAGGTTAGTAATGTACTTATGTACATATGTTTTGTTGCATTGTACTTACATTTAAAGTACCTGCATTTAATTACATCTGTAGTTACAATGTCAACCTTACCCCTAAACCTAATCTAAACCCTAACCCTACTTGTAACAGTAGCAAATGTTAATCTTGTGAGGATGTTGCAGAACATGTAGTTACACAATAACTACATTGTATTGTATGTATTTTAATGCTAGTACATAGTAGTTAAAGACTACTATAAAGAAAACAGCTTATTCTTAATTATAAATTCTGGAATTTTGCTTCAAGAAATCCTGACCATAGTGCTTATTCATTTACATATTTTATTAATGTTGTAGAGCAAAGGCATTAATCACACGTACTTACAGGGCAAATTTATTCGCCATGGACTGTGGGCATACAGCAGACATCCAAACTACTTGGGGGAGATCCTACAGTGGTCAGGACTGTTCCTGTCTGCTTCCTCCATCATGCGTGGGCCTCAATACCTCAGTGCGGTCTCTCCTCTTTTTGTTTGGTTCCTACTGAGACATGTTAGTGGGATCCCCATTCTAGAGAAACAAGCTATGAGAAAGTGGGGATCTGACCCCACTTTCCAGGATTACATCCAAAACACTCCACTCCTTTGGCCCTTCCCCAAGTTTAAAGGTGAATAAAGCACTATACAGCTCATATATTTTGTTTACAGCATTTGTAGAATTTAATTCAGGATGTCTTGAGTGACTGGACGTTGAGTGATAATTTCAATTCTACATCATTTATACACTGAAGCCACAATTGCAGTTATAATCTGCACTTCTTCGCTTTACCCATTAATTCACCTACCCAGTCTTTTAACATTGGGCACACTTTGTCTCTCAGCGATTTTGTATTGTACTTTAAATGTGAACATGTGTTGGACTGCACAAATAATATTGGTTCAGTCTACCTCTAAACCCCAAATGCATTTCATTATGAAAAACACAGACACAAATCACTTGCAAAAAATTATTGTATTTTACAAACAGCACAAGCCTTACGAAAGTACCACACCACTCAAGATGAATTTATTGGAATCGCTAATGGAATTGATAAATCAACCCCAATCAATGTTCCACTTGGTTAAAGGTTGCCCTTTTTAAACAATAAAAAGACTTGACAGGTCTGTGCTGCATACAACTACTGGTCAGTTTCCACCGTTCCATTCTGGAGTTGTTCCATTGAAAGGAAATGACTTAATACAATGAAAATCTTCCAGTCAGTATACATTTTACAAATTGGACAAAGTATATGAAGTCCGTTATGACATTTCACAGAGAACACCATACATACTTTAAATATGGTAGTTTTGAATACAATAAAATGGAGCTCAAAACAGCATAGTGACAAATTAATGTAATAAAAGCCAAATCTACGAAAATATGGACATTTTACGATCAAAAACATAATCATGAAGCTGAAAGACATGAAATCTCAAGACAAAATAAAGTAAAAATAAAAAGCCCTATCACAACAACCAATAGTGTTTTTGTACACAATTTGCATAGTAATAAACCCTAAATTTCTTCATACGGTCCTGAATCACTACTCTCTCAAATCTCAGAGGGCTCAAAGCACAAGCGTACATAAAACACAAATTAAGTGTTCAGTTTCCACATTCTAACACCTAAATCCATATTACATCAAACATGAAATGAGTTTAAATACAGAGTTCTAAAATAGCTAAATCTGAAGGGACACTATGGCCTTGAACCCTCGAAGATGTTGAGATTTGGCTTGTGGGTTCATGTAAAGCACAAGATTACAGTTGCAGATTACACTACATACAAATATTTTACATAGTATAATCATCTTTTTGTTCTGTCAGGTTTGGGTTTCTTGATAAAGAACTCCCAAACTGACATGGTTCCTGTTGTTATTTTTATGAGGATTCATGGACTGATGGAAGAGCTTGTATCAGTCTATCCCTTTGGTTGAGTTTGTTAACAGTACATTAAAACATTTAAAAAGTGACTAAAATACAAAATGTTACTAGAAAATACTGAACAGATAAAAAGGAGCGTTAAAATGGTTGGAAGCCATTATTGGTGGACAAATCAAATTCAAAATATGCAAGTAGGATAATGTTATATATTGCAGCTGTTTCCCAATAAAGAGAAAAACTCGTAAGCCATGAGAAGGTAAACCGCTTCAGGGCTACTTCAGAAGAGGCGAAGCAAAGAAGCTCCCCTGGCGAGGGACACCAACTGCAGCTCTGCTCCTGCTAGCAAACCTGAAAACAGGGACCGATGTTCAAAATGGTTAGCTCGCCACTCCTCAAACAGAAGGTAACCATCCGGCTGCCCAAAGTCTCACAAGAGTCACATGCAACATTCACACACTGTTTACTTACCGTCCCACAGAAACCCTCCACTTTAACTCTAACCTTAACCCTACCACTAAATCAAATCCTAACCTTAGTAACAGTAAATGAGACTCTTGCGAGACTTAGAGCTGAAAGGTTACCTTCTAGACACTGTACCTTCAGCACTAGATTATTACACTATAGAATGTGAACAAAATGAGCTACAGTAAACATCTGTGGGCTGTACATACTTTGGAGTGATTGCATTGAGTGTTGCGTTTTTCATGCGTTGGGAGAGAGAGCTGGATGACGGAGTCTTGCTCATCTGCTGGTCTGGGGTCGTGAGGGGCCCAAACATAGTCGCTACAGCACAGAGAAAACATCATAGCTTCTTAAATCATTTAAGGTTATAAAAAGTTGAAGGCTTTAACATTTGGATGTGAAATTCCTACTTTTTTGATCAGGAGTGGCATGGACATTGGTGTTTTCAATAATCATGTGATCATTGTGAGCCTGGTCGTTGTCACTGATCATGAACTGGCTCCAGTACTCCACTGGCAGACCCAGTAGACGCTCAACCACCTGAAAACAAATGAGCATTTTATTTAAACACTACAACAAACTAGAGGTCGACCGATAGTGGATTTTGCCGATACGGTAACTAAGGTGGTGGAATGGGCCGATTACCAATTAATTGGCCTATGGTTTTTAAAAATTGATTTATTGTTGTCAAAACAAATGTTAAAAATACTAATCTGCAAATATTTTTTTCTGATAACCAATAGTTCCAAAAAATAAATATCGGCACAGATTAATCAGTAAAACTGATATATATCAGCCTACCTCTAGAGTAAACTACTAAAAATTTCAGCCAAAAATAAAACTCCTTTGAGGCAGAGGAAGTAATTCCATTTTGATGAAAGATTACAAAGAATTTTTTTTAAATTGTTATTTGGAATAAATTGTTCACCATAAGACCATGAACTGTATTAAGTAAATGGAGTCAAACAGAGCTTTTCAGCATCACATCAAAAAGACTGTAATCTAAATAGTTGTAGCTCCACTAAAATGTACATATAAACATTTAAAAGTTTTTGCAAACTAGAAAAAAAATTTTTTAGCCATGGGCACTTACTTTTGGCTGGCGTTTTGTGTCCTGCAGAATGGTCATTGGATCTGGGTCTGGCACAGCATGCCCCACTATTGTGGGTCCAAACACTCGAGCCAGATTGAAGATGTCCATCTTTGTGTCTGTGCTCTGGGCCACTCTGAAGAAGATACCAGTCAAACTCAGTAACTTTCAAGTTCAATGTATTCAAAGTCTCATTGCTTAAATTGCTTACCAAGAAAAGTGCCAACTTTTAAATATCGGGTCAATCTGGCTTTTGCAGTGAACAACTTTTAGCAAGTAGCACAGGTAACAAAGCAGGCAAGGGAACCAAGATAGCTGAACTAGGTTCTGCAGAGACAAAGTGTGCTATTTACCTCTGCAAGTGGATGATGAGGAAGGCCAAAGTGTCTCTGTTGGGCTGCGGCAGATCACTGATATTCTGATACATCAATGCAATGCTGTTGTCATCATCAGCCAGCTCTACGAGAACAGGGTGACTAATTACTGTTTATTGTACTTGGAAAAATGTGGCATCTTCAAAACAGTACTTTCATAGACCAGCACAAACCTGCAGCATCCATGAAGGCATGGTTGAGACGGAAGGTTAGAAGGGGCTCTTTGAGGTTCCTCAAGAAGTCCTTGAGGAGACCAGTGATGGCATGTATGTCTTCCACCTTGCTAAGCAGAGGAATGGCCTTTCCACGCAGGAACTTCTCTTTCAGTTCCTTTACAACTCGATCAGAACCAGACACTCGATATAGACCAGTCTGCGATATTGATACACAGGTATTCAGAACACAGAGGGCACACTTTTACTAAGTTTATTATTTTTTTCTTTCACCTTTTTGAGCTCGACAGGCCGAAGTAACCATTCACTATCATTATATAACAAAGCTGTGAAGACTTTTCACATTCTTCATTATGAGTTACATAGAAGAATGAAACTCGTATAGGTAGACCGATATATCGGTTCAACTGATAAGTCAGTGCCAAAAGTTGCAGATAACTAGTTATCTGCAAAAATCTATGCCAATATTTGCTAATTTTTTTTATTCTACACTTATACCAACTTGGTTCTACAGAAAAGCAGCCTCAAAAGGTGAAATAAAAACAGTCACTGATATCTCGTGGGGAACTGCTGTATCTAAATCTTTCATCACTGACAATATTCATCCATATTTTAAACTTCACTTCAATGGATATTTTGTATGCAAAAGCATTATTGATTAGATAAGTGTTCTAAATTGAAGCAAGGGCATGCCAAGAAAAATGTGACTATATGAAAATGTGTCACACACATGCATCGTTTCTCAAACTTCTTATCTTGAAAATAATAATAGGGCTGGGTAGCTCAGCGAGTAGACACTGACTACCACCCCTGGAGTCACAAGTTCGAATCCAGGGCATGCCAAGCGACTCCAGTCAGGTGCTTTTAAGCAACCAAATTGGCCTGGTTG
Source organism: Myxocyprinus asiaticus (assembly GCF_019703515.2). Classification (NCBI taxonomy): domain Eukaryota; kingdom Metazoa; phylum Chordata; class Actinopteri; order Cypriniformes; family Catostomidae; genus Myxocyprinus; species Myxocyprinus asiaticus. The sequence goes on along the minus strand of NC_059372.1, from coordinate 13,503,899 downwards.
CTAGGGAGGTTAGAGTCACATGGGGTAACCTCCACGTGGTCGCTATAATGTGGTTCTCGCTCTCGGTGGGGCACGTGGCGAGTTGTGCGTGGATGCCGCGGAGAATAGCGTGAAGCCTCCACATGCGCTATGTCTCCGCGTTAATGCACTCAACAAGCCACGTGATAAGATACGCGGATTGATGTTCTCAGACGTCGGAGGCAACTGAGATTCGTCCTCTGCCACCACGAGGACTTAGAGCACATTGGGAATTGGGCATTTCAAATTGGGGAGAAAATCCGAAAAAAGAAAATAATAATAATAATAATAATAAACTCATGTGGTGAAATCCAGATGTCCTGAAATAACTTACATTTTATTCAAGTTTAAAAGTGAATTTTAGGCTAATTTATAGAGAAAATCCTCCGACATTTTTCTGGTTATTAAACTGCATTTGAGATATTATTCATTTTTGACACTTGTAGCCTCTATGTCTGTGCCCTTTATTATTTATATTATTTATTATCTAATAAATAGATTTTAAAAACTATCAAACGATTATTCGGTTATCTGTCTTTTCCAACACCTTTGTTATCGTATATGCAAAATCCACTATTGCTTGACCTCTAGTTTAGAGTGACATAAGGGTAAGTAAATACTGACAATATTCTTTTTGGGGGGAAATATTCCTTTACTGTCCTATGTTCTATTATATAAAGATAATCATTGTTTTTCCTGTTTCAAGGCCAAAAATATGCTGAATTCAGCCACTCACCTCATGTAGGCCTCTCTGCTCAATCTCATTAACACAGTGCACCACCAGTGAAGGGATCATGGGAGAGGTGCTGGACACGTAATTTGCCAGGGTGCCCTATGAACAACACACCAGAATCAGGGAACCAGTTTGACACATTGAAATAAATCAGAGTCCAACATTAGCCTTATTTTAACATGCAATAATCAGCACATAATACAGAACTAGAATGGGGACAAACACTCAATTGCTTAAAATGCAACCATGTCAAAACTTCATAAAATCACCTCTCCGATTTTGACTGGAGTTCCAGCCATACTTGGAATACAAGGCAGAGGGCAGCGTTCACGGCACTCAGGGTGGGCCACCACACGGCAGTCCCTGCACTTCAGAGAAATCTTCCCAAACTTGATCCTTTTACCACATGGCACACAAGACTCTGGCTTGATCACCTGAGAAAAAGAAAAGAGAGCCCTTAAATTAAGGCAAACTGCATCTAATTTTTCTTCAGGCCATCTGAAGGAACTTCTTTTTGCCCAATCGGTGCCAGTACTGTGTTGTCACAACAAATTACATTCGCTGACCTTGTAAATGTGTATCTTGCACATCTGTGATGTGCATCTTGCTTTCTGTGAATTAATTGAATGTTGTGGATGCAAGTACTGATTTAAGCTTTTAAACTGGTCGTCAAGGTAAAGCTGGCTTAGACAGATGAGGTTTTGTTAAAATTGCGTAATTTGTATATACACTGAACAAAATTATAAAGGCAACACTTTTGTTTTTGCCCCCATTTTTCATGAGCTGAACTCAAAGATCTAAGACTTCTATCACAGGTGTGGCATATCAAGATGCTGATTAGACAGCATGATTATTGCACAGGTGTGCCTTAGGCTGGCCACAATAAAAGGCCACTCTAAAATGTGCAGTTTTACTGTATTTGGGGGGTCCGGGGGGGGTCCGAAAACCAGTCAGTATCTGGTGTGACCACCATTTGCCTCATGCAGTGCAACACATCTCCTTCGCATAGAGTTGATCAGGTTGTTGATTGTGGCCTGTGAAATGCTGGTCCACTCCTCTTCAATGGCTGTGCGAAGTTGCTGGATATTGGCAGGAACTGGAACATGCTGTCGTATACGCCAATCCAGAGCATCCCAAACATGCTCAATGGGTGACATGTCCGGTGAGTATGCTGGCCATGCAAGAACTGGGATGTTTTCAGCTTCCAGGAATTGTGTACAGATCCTTGCAACATGGGGCCGTACATTATCATGCTGCAACATGAGGTGATGGTCGTGGATGAATGGCACAACAATGGGCCTCAGGATCTCGTCACGGTATCTCTGTGCATTCAAAATGCCATCAATAAAATGCACCTGTGTTCGTTGTCCATAACATACGCCTGCCCGTACCATAACCCCAACGCCACCATGGGCCACTCGATCCACAACGTCGATATCAGCAAACCGCTCACCCACACGACGCCATACATGCCGTCTGCCATCTGCCCTGTACAGTGAAAACCGGGATTCATCCGTGAAGAGAACACCTCTCCAAAGTGCCAGACGCCATCGAATGTGAGCATTTGCCCACTCAAGTCGGTTACGACGACGAACTGCAGTCAGGTCGAGACCCCGATGAGGACGACGAGCATGCAGATGAGCTTCCCTGAGACGGTTTCTGACAGTTTGTGCAGAAATTCTCTGGTTATGCAAACCGATTGTTGCAGCAGCTGTCCGGGTGGCTGGTCTCAGACGATCTTGGAGGTGAAGATGCTGGATGTGGAGGTCCTGGGCTGGTGTGGTTACACGTGGTCTGCGGTTGTGAGGCCGGTTGGATGTACTGCCAAATTCTCTGAAACGCCTTTGGAGACAGCTTATGGTAGAGAAATGAACATTCAATTCACGGGCAACAGCTCTGGTGGACATTCCTGCAGTCAGCATGCCAATTGCACGCTCACTCAAAACTTGCGACATCTGTGGCATTGTGCTGTGTGATAAAACTGCACATTTTAGAGTGGCCTTTTATTGTGGCCAGCCTAAGGCACACCTGTGCAATAATCATGCTGTCTAATCAGCATCTTGATATGCCACACTTGTGAGGTGGTTGGAGTATCTCGGCAAAGGAGAAGTGTGCTCACTAACACAGATTTAGACAGATTTGTGAACAATATTTAAGAGAAATAGGCCTTTTGTGTACATAGAAAAAGTCTTAGATCTTTTGAGTTCAGCTCATGAAAAATGGGGGCAAAAACAAAAGTGTTGCGTTTATAATTTTGTTCAGTGTATATATATAGAGCAGTGGTTTCCAAACTTTTTTTTATATAGTGTTCTTTCCTCCACAGCAACCCAACCACTGAAAAAATAAATATGCGATTGAAAACACACCTTTATTTAAAAAGTTTAATAGTGATATAAATATTAACAAATTAAATTAATGTAGCCTTCAGGTGTTTCTCCAAACATTGCTTCAAGTTTTTAAAGTAATTATTCAAGAGCTAGTAATAAAATAGAGCCATAAAAGAGAGAACAGAGTAAGTGTTTTAGGAACAACAGCAAGTAATCATTTAAAAATTGTGATATGGAAAAAAAAAAAAAAAAAAAGTAATTCAACTTAAATTTTGGGTTTTATTGGGCTTAAAGCTTCTGAAGTTATCCAGCCAAGGACAGTGACTGCTTTTCTCTTTTTCTTGTCATTATTGTTTTTTGATTAATAGGCCTATTAAAGCACATCTATTAGGCTGTATTTACATATCACACAGATCGGACATTTTGATACATAAGATTTTCCTGTCTGCATCACATAATACATTAATGGCTTGCATTAATATAGAGCCAAGACAGCACAGATTTTTGTCCCATCTGTTAACACTCTCGTAATTCATTAATGTCTGCATTTACATTCATATCATGTCAATAAGTGCATTTAAATATTCACATGCACAGCTGTGTTCAGCACGGGAAACGAGCGCTCTATACAGAGCACACGTACATTCGCATGTGAGCGTTTAAAAAGCTGCCGGCTGTAGACAAACAGCCCGTGGATGTGGAATTGAATCAGTACTCAGTACTGCCGGTACTTTTAACAGGTGGCTATTAAAATATTAAACTGAGCAGAAATTTCGTGGCATCCCTAGCCAGTCCTGGCGGCACCCAGTTTGGGAACCACTGATATAGAGCAATGTAAACCAGAAAAGTGTATAGTTGCAGCACATCATACCGTTTTGGAGACAAACTCATGCAGACGGAAGCCTCCGTTGCCCTGGGGAGTGCTGGGCTCTGCCTTGTAACCTCCATCGGGCTGACTGGGCTGCTTGAACACATCCATAGATTGAACAGAATCAGTGTCAGCAGTGTCCCACTCCTGACCAGCTAAAGAACAAAGAGAGAAAACACTGCTTACTACTGCAGAAGATGATTAGAAATGCAAAGGCTTGGGCTGTTTAAGAGAAACAACAGTAAAACAGTTTGTCATAAGTATGCAAAGCAATCCCCTCCAAAAAAAAATTAAAGAGTTGGTTTGGAGATTCAACAAGTGATTCATTTAAAACACCCAAAATTAAATGTATTTAAATTATTTTCATAATCGACTAGTCTGTTGGTTGTTTGAACGACTAGTTAAGCATAATAATGTCTAATTAGGCTCTGTTATGTTCACGTGACCCCTATCAGCTGCATTTAAGAGGGATATATGGACCCCAAGCGCAGCTCTTCAATATGGTGACTAGTGGTAGACCAACATATCGGTCAAGCCGATTAATCGGCCAATTTTTGCCCATTTTGCCAATAAGTGTTTAACTTCAGAAGTTTTGTGCACATCTGATTTGCTGTTGTTAAATTGTATTATGTTTATCAGCGTTTATCGGCCATCCTGCTATCGAGATATCGGTATCGGCTATTGAAAAGCCCATATCAGTCAACCACTAATGGTGATTAACTGACATTCTACAAATAAATATAACATCTTTTTGCACAAAACTATCAAAGTAAGAAAAAAACGCTTATGCGCAACCTGAACACAGAATAACATGCTTCAACATAACCGGAGTGTTACAGGGCAATCCTCGCTACACATTCAAAAGTGCAGAACTGCAAAATAATATTGCGGGTAAACATCTAGTTCACGAAATCAAGCACTTTAAACCTTTTTTACCCCCCCCCCCAGGGCACATCCATACTGCAAACCATGCTTTCAAATGGTTCAAATTAATCTTTGACTCTGTTGAATGCAACAAAGCCTTTTTCTTTCTTTCTGTAATCTCATATCATGGCTCACTGCAATGCATATTTATAAGCACACACACAGTAGCCTGCGCATAATTCTTCAGTCAATAACAAAATCACATAATCAATGACTCTGCACATTAGAATAATTTAACTTCACCAGCTCTCTCACAAGAGAATAATTAGTTTGCAGTACTGAAGTAAGCTTACCGGTCTTTCGCCTGCTCCTGGTCCAGTAGGGAACAGCTTCCACTGTGGTAACAGCCTCAATGGGTCCTCCATTTGTGGGCACCGTCACTGTGGTCTTTGCCACCAGAGATTCATTACCCTGATAATAATGCGTCTTTAATGTATTAATTGTAAAACAATTTATAACCAATCATTTAAGAAAAACACAGGGTGGTATAAAATTATGGCTGGGTGGTATTTAACATTTCCATTAAATATTGGCAGTGATTTTGCTGGCAATGTAAAACGGTCATGATTTAATGTGCTTTTTATTTGACCATTAATTTTCCAGAAAACTGCATCATCAGATTAGATTAACGATTCTTCCTTGTCTTGCGACAGTTGAGTATGAGTGCGTTTACATGTTCAATCTTACACCGATTATGCTTACCCCGACAGTGAATAAGGTCATGTAAACACATTAAACAAGGTTCTTTTATCAGAGTACGGTCATAAATGGTTTAAGCGGAAAACGATCGAAAGATGTAGATTTTTGCAGATTTCGCGTTGCATGTAAACACCGGCGTCCTTACTAGCTTATCCAGAGTGTTGTGCACATGCCACTTTACATTTTGACGTCAAAAGCTAAGAATAAAACAATGATTTCAAATGTCATGTAAACACTTTTTGTGTGTTGTCATTTCTTTAAGGGATAGTTCACCCAAAAATGAAAATTCTCTCATCATTAACACCCTCATGCCATCTTAGATGAGTATGACTTACTTTCTTCTGCAGAACACAAACACTTTTAGAAGAATATCTCTGCTCTATAGATCGATATAATACAAGCGAATTGTGACCAAAACTTTCAAGCTCCAAAAATCCCATAAAGGCAGCATAAAAGTAATCCACATGACTCAAGTGGTTTAATCCATGTCTTCAGAGACAATATGATAGGTGTGGGTGAGAAACAGATCAGTATTCAAGTCCTTTTCTTACTATAAATCTCCACTTTCACATTCTGACAAGTGAAAGTGGAGATTTATAGTCACAAATGACTGAAAAATGTATCTGTTTCTCACCCAAAGTCAATGCATTGCTTCAGAAGACATGGATTTAACCTCTGGAGTCATATGGATTACTTTTATGCTGCCTTTATGGGATTTTTGGAACTTCATAGGTTTGGCTACCATTCACTTGCATTAAAAGCACCAACAGAGTGGAGACATTCTTTTAAAAAGCTTGTGTTCTGCAGAAGAAAGAAGTCATCAACACAAATGTGATTGCATGAGGGTGGGTAAATGATTGAATTTTCATTTTTGGGTAAACTATTCCTTTAACAAACTGATCTGTGGTAGTTATTACCATATTGTTGTGCATGTAATGACAGATGTTCAGTTTGATTAATTGAATGATGATTGATGAACCGATTCATTTGCGACAAATTTTCACAGAAGACTCTGCATGGCATTTTGCCATACATTTTAGCATAAAATATATATAAATTATACTGTTTATCATTATGTACTGTAATATTGGACTGCATTTTCCATTCATTTAGTGAAAATGAAAAACAGGCTTTGTTTGTGATTAACTAGATATTTACTGTATTTTACTTCTTGCTTTAAACATTTTGAATCCACTTTTGAGCCATTTCAGAGCAAGTCCATAAATATTAAGAAATATACACAATATCTTCAAAAGGCTACAGAAAAATGTTGACATGCAATTTTTAGCTGTATCAGCCAGACTTAATATCAAATGGAACATCAACAATGTATTGAGAAGATAACACCTACTAATATCCACACTTTAAGTGGTTGCAGAGAGCACAGTGGAGTAAGTTTGAGAAGTTGACTATTCACTAAGCAACTGAAACATTTTTACTCTTAATGTCAACATTAAAACCCTGTAGGGAGCTTTCACACTGAAGAGACTCAATCCCTAATATTAAGCAGTCAGTCATCTGCTTATGTAAACTGCTCTTACTTTCTCAGAAGTGCGGCCGGTGGAACGGGATCTCTTGGCAGCAGCCGGGGGACCTTCTGTGTGGTTTCGGGAGGAGCGCTATATTGGGGTAGATTAAATTATCAAATATTGATTCCATTTTGGGATTAGTTTAAACATGGCTTTGTTGGTAAACTTACTCTCTTTTGTCGTTTCTTAAGACGAACGGTCCTGATTGCAGAAGAGTCCCAGTCCTAAATTAAAAACCAGCACAAAATAAATCAATAAACAATGAGGCTAACACAATGAAGTTCAAACATTGAATTGATTTTCTTTAAAATCAACATAAAATCAAAAATGACCCCTTGTACTTTCTTAAAACACATTCCTGGTTTTATTTCAAATGATTCATCGCTACACATTATCCCAAAGGAAGAAAAGGCTGTATTTGTAATCTTTCTTCAAAATGTAATAATTTGTTCTGCCTCTAAAATAACTTCCGTTGCCAAGCTCTCTTATTTTCCAACCCCTCCCCTCCATATCCTATGGATACAATTTTGGGAATATTCTGTTTCATTCATAAATACAACACATTACAGATGTAAAATATGTTGTGATGGTCATTTCATGTTGACTTTCAAAGGTTTCACCCTTTCCCAACCATGTTTGACAAATGAACATAGAAATTATTCATAGCTTTTCGAACAACGGAAAAAAATGAGGCATACCAAGGAATCATCAGTTTTATCGTAACTGATGTCTGACAGGATGGAGGCCGATTCATCAATGGTGGTCAGTCTGGAAGAGACAAATTTTGAAAACAAAATTAAAGGAATAGTTCACACAAAAATGAAAATTCTCTAATCATTGACTCACCCTCATACTATCCAAGAAAATGACTTTTTCTTCAGCAGAATACGAACAAAGATTTTTAGAAGAATATCTCAGCTCTGGAAGTTCACATAATGCAAATGAATGCTGTCCAACACTTTCAAGCTCCAAAAAGCACATCAAGGCAATATAAACCTAATCCATGAAACTTCAGTGGTTTAATCCATGTCTTCTGAAGCGTTCCAATCGATTTTGAGTGAGAACAGACCAAAATATAACTCCTTTTTCACAATAAATCTTGACAACAGCAGTCTCCTTGGTGATCATGATTTCAAGCTCGATTACACTTCCTAGCGCCATCGAGCGTTCTGCACATGCTTCTAGTGCTAGGAAGTGTAATCAAGCTTGAAATCATGTAGAGTTATATTTTGGTGTGCTCTCACCCAAAATCGATTAGATAACTAAAGCAGACATGGATTAAACCACTGGAGTCATATATTACTTTTATGCAGCCTTTGTGCTTTTTTGGAGCTTCAAAGTTTTGGTCACCATTCACTTGGTCCTACAGAGATGAGATATTCTTCCAAAAATCTGTGTTCTGCAGAAGAAATTCATACACATCTGGGATGGCATGGGGGTGAGTAAATTGAGAGAATTTTCATTTTTGGGTGAACTATCCCTTTAAGGCAAGACAAGTTGGAGCTTACGGCAGTAAGCAACATAATTCAGTCACAATAATGAACTAATTATCTTGTCTTTTATCAGATTAATGTCCATTTAGAGAAGATCCTGTATAGTCAAGTGAAATAGATGCATTATGACTGCTTTGAGACAGAAAGAAATTACGGTAAAAACAATACTGTGGAGGCCTTCTCTCACCGTCGGCTAGTGTTGAGGTTTGAGTGATTCTGGGAACGGGCATTCAGAAAGGCCAGGGCCGAACGTTGCTCCTCATTTAATTTGATGCTGTTACCTGAACCTTCTGACACCAGCAGCTCCCGGATTAGCTGGATCTGACGATCCTGCAAAGAGGGATAAGGAAATGTCAGGTTATATCCAATCAATGCCAAAATGTCAGCCTCAGCCAACATTCATTTTCATTGCATTTTTTTTTCCCATACAGTGAAAGTGAATGAGTGACTAAGACTGTCAGTCCTTTTGTATTCCAATGAATAAAGAAAAGTCATACAGGTTTGGAACAACATGATGAGGTGAGTTTGGTGAGTACATGACAACAGAACTTTCTTTCTAGGTTCCATATCAAATATGAACAACTAACCAGTTTCGCACAATCAGCCTCAGCTTTCTGTCTCCGACGGATCTCTACGTCCACTTGGTTGCGGGCATGTTTGAGCTTGACTTCCAGTGCCCCTCTTTCAGTCTCAGCCTTGGTGAGAAACTCCTTACATGCGTTCAGCTCCTGCTCGAGTCGCAGCCATCTGCGACGAGAGTCCTCAAAGTTCAGGGCCATCTGAATGAACTCTGACAACAAGACAAAACCACATGACAGTGGATATTCAGTACAAGACTGACTGATTTCAGACATTACACTACAACAGCAGGCATTTACTTATTGTTAAGCAAAAAAGGCATTCAAATGTTTTGACCACAGAAGGCAGGTACTTACGGGGCTCAATGCTCTCACTGAGGACATCAACCTGCGCCCGCAGATTTTCAAAAACGCTGTAAATATTCAGCACAGCAGTCTCCATCTCCTGCATCACAGAAAAATATAAACCATATATACAACTTCAAATAACGAGAAAGGATAATTAAACCTATTTAGCTGCCAGCAGCTAATTTGTCAACTGTAGTAAACATGGGTGATAGACTGATAAAACAAGACAGTTTTTGGCCATTTTGACATTATCAGCATTAGCCGATGGCTGATTAACATAAATGTTTATTTCGTTTAATGTCAGTTTTGAATTTTAAGTATGTTTGGTGTAAAACAAGTGTTTGTTTTCCAAGCAATTTGACGTATATCTAATTTACCATGCATTTATCAGCATGACATCGGTCACCCTGCTCTCTAAATATCGGTATCGGCCATTGTAGAAAAAAACAAACAAAAACAAAACCCACAACAACAACATTGGTTTCCCACTAGTATAATATTGTTAATATCTATGAGCCTAAACGTGCCAATGTTGTAAGTTCTAAAGAAGACATCCGGGGCTTTTCATATCTGGGGGCGTGGCCAATATGATAATGCAAAAATATGCAAAATTTCGCTAACGTAAAATTATGAATGCAATATTATAACTATAAAATGTACATACAATATCTACAAAAAAATGTAACATAATTTTTCCAAAACGATGCAAAAACAATTGATTGAAAAATCGAAGGGCTAATCCCATTTTTGGGGGTCTTCGTAAGACGGCCGAGTCAGACAACATCATCAGTCCCTAAATTTACCCCAGTATGTTCAATGATGAACAACGACGATTTATATTATCGAGGTATCGTATTAGCGATAAATATCAGCGTTCGTTACTTTGTGTTCACTGCGTTTCCTCAGCATGGCAACCAGATAAACAACTCGTCATTCAACACAAAAATTAAAAAACTGTGTTTCATAAAAGCAAACTACCGTGTAATATCACTTACGGTTGTGTGTAGACGTCCAGCCTTATGTGTGAAACGATGTGACTGAAGATAATATCTTGAAAAGAAATTTTCTCAAGGGAGAACAGCACCACACCGGTTTATCCAACAAGGTTTATCCGGATGTGTTGCGTTTCAAATTTACCCGCCGGCCAATCATCATCGCCCTAGCGTGGTGACGTAAGCGGAGCTTGCGGAACACTGCTGGAATTTTAAAAGTGCCTGAGCTTATTTTCAGGTAACTTGTGGACATTTTTCATACGCCCTCTCCTCCTGTGCCTGTGTCGTTTGACTGTTATTGAAGCTTTCAAGATGTTTCGTATAAAATTACAACTACAAAAGTAACAAAATAGTAATAAGACCATAATTAAAAACATTACTGTTGGTATTCAAGTCACAGTCACATCAGTTTTGCACCTTCTTGATCTGTCAAACAAACAGCCATCGATGATGTTTGAAACTATAAACTTTTTTTTTTCTGTTCGAATTTAATGGAATAGTTCGCGCAAAAATTAAAATTCTCTCATCATTTACTCACCCAGATGTGCATGACTTTCTTTCTTCTGCAGAACCCAAACGAAGATTTTTAGAAGAATATCTCAGCTCTGTTGGTCCATACAATGCAAGTGAATGGTGACCACAACTTTGAAGCTCCAAAAAGCACATAAAGGCAGCATAAAAGTAAACAATATGACTCCAGTAGTTTAATCCAGGGTTTCTCAATCACCAAAAGTGGGTCGCAGATCATTGTCTGCTGGGTTGCGAGATCTTTTCTGTCATGAGTACAAATGACCAATTAGAAGGATACAACTGTACATATGCAATGTTTGGGGCAACAGTGACCTCTATTGTCGAATCGTTTTAATATCTCCAAGTTTACTTAAACGACTGCATTTTTCTGACGTTAATTATTAGCTGTCCAATCACAATAATCCATCAATGCTACAAATTGTTCTTTTTGGACAAGGTCTCTTTATGCAGCCTTGCACGTGCTAGCTTCATGCATTATCGTGGTAGTCTGAATGCAATCCAATCTCTGGACATCATCATTTCAGAGCGGCATTCCCAGAGTAGGGTTGCCACCTGTCCCGTAAAATACGGGATCGTCCCATATTTAGCTGGTCCGATGGCGTCACCGTGAAATCGTTCAAGATTATGAATTTGACCTTGATATTTGTTGGAAATTGAAAAACGGTGGGTAAGGGACCATCTGAAAGTCCTCACATTGAGCTAAAATCGTGGAGGGTGTTGTAAGAGACCATCTGAAAACTTAAGCCAGCAGCACCAAAGCTATAAATATTGGGCTGTAGATATAAAGCCGCTATATTATAATCATATAATCATAACTAGATTAAGTACCTATTAATTTATTCCGCCAATCCCGCTTGGTGGGTAATGGATGACTGGCATTCCAAAAAAGTGGGTCGCATTGGGCAAAAGGTTGAGAAACCCTGGTTTAATCCCTGCTTTATGAAGCGATCCAATCACATTTTTTTTGGATGAAAACAGACCAAAATGTAACAAATGTTTTACAGTAAATCTTGAAATCTGCAGTCTCCTTGGTGATCATGATTTCAAGCTTGATTACACTTCCTAGCCATCTAGCCATCTAGTGCTCTGTGCATGCATCAAGCACTAGGAAGTGTAATTGAGCTTGACATCATTGTCATGTAGAGACCGCAATGGCAAGATGTACAGTGAAAAAGGAGTTACATTTTGGTCTGTTCTCACCCAAAAATCTATTGGATCGCTTCAGAAGGCATGGATTAAGCCACTCGAGCCGTATGGATTACTTTTATGCTGCCTTTATGTGCTTTTTGGAGCTTCAAAGTCGTGGTCACCATTCACTTGCATTGTATGGACCTAACAAGCTGAGATATTCTTCTAAAAATCTTTGTGTTCTGCAGAAGAAAGAAAGTCATCCACATCATGAGGCATGTGGTTGAGTAAATGATGAAAGAACTGTCTTTTTTTTGGGGTGAACTATTCCTTTCATTTAAGAAGTGCTTTACATCCTGTGTGCCACTCATAAACTAATGAGTTCATAGGGCTGCTTTTCATACCAGACATTTAAGGAGGCCAGACATAAATTAATTAGATAACTGAAAACATTAATATTTCTGTACAAGCATAAATAAATCATTATTTATGCTCATTCTCCCTCATGGCGAAACGTGTGTTGTTACACTGCCATCTATCTATCTGTCTCTGTCTGTCTGTCTGTCTGTTTCTCTCTTTCTGTTAATTCTGACTGACGCCTCAGACATTTATATTTAAAAAAAGAGGCAAAGCAAGAAGGGCCTGCGTGTTGTCTTAATGTTCTAGTTGGTCAATAGGCTTGTTTCTTGAAACTGTGTGTGTGTGTGAGAGAGAGATGGCCAACTTTACACCATCCTATTGAAAGAATCTACCAGTGGGGTGTAGAGAGTTGCAGCACCAACTTAAACAACGCTGTCAAGTACTGAAGGAGCAGTCAGCTGCATAAGGAACTATCCGTGCAGAATTTGGGACGTAATTTCTGGACCGCTGCAAACATGATTGCCACCACACAACAGAACATGACAACGGAGCTAGTAAGCATAATTAAAGAGCATTATTTTATTTGTTTTCGTTTCCTTTTTGCTTTGCATAAGCAAAGACTAAATACAGACTTTCGTTGGTGCTTTTTTGTCCATCTCTATGAACTAGAGCCGCAGCAAAGCAACGCGTGCATGTGTTGAGAGAATTGTGATACCTGCACGCGACCACTATTCTCTTTCATTTCATGTTTTTAAACTGTACCTACATATGTTTCAGCTCAATTATCCGTTAGAGTGCACGCGCGTTTGTAGCACAGGTGTTGCTGACATTAATTCTGCATGGTGTTCATTCATACTTTCAGAAGACTATCCCCTCATCTGTTTCGCTACGTTACACCAGTTTTTCTCTCAAATGTACTGCAGTGCTTTCTAGCGGTGACTGATCGAACGAGGGCTTTTCCGACGGATCTCAATACCTGACCGTCGTTTTCAACTTCTTTGTGAAGATTTTAACAACTGTGTGTGTTTTTTAATGTTTTTCAGTAACGCAATTAAGGCGCTGCCTCGTGCTAATAAACATTTTTTTCCTCATTTATATTTTGTGGTTTGAAGAACCGCAATAATAATCTCAAAGAACCCCCTCTGAGACCCTTTCCCCATGCTCCACAAACATCTGCTCGAATATGAGTTCATTATCTTCGTAAATGTATTTGAAAGAGCTCATATGAATTCAATCATTTTTACCTCTGTCTCAAATGCTAACAACTATCATGAGTATCATCTTTCCAAATCTCATTCCCTTGCACTATCTCACACCACTGGCATACTTGCTCAGTGTTTGCATATGAATTCACCTAATGATAAGGATGATAAACTCTTTTGCTTTATAAATCTAAGGAATGGCATTCATTTGATAATGTTTGGTGTTGCGAGAGCTTTTTCTAAAAAATAAGGGCTGTTGAAGTGTAGGGAGTGTGCATGAACTGTGTTTCTCCTCTATATGCTGGCAGATGACTTATATGATGCATCTTTAACTGAAACATAATCAAAACACCCTCTTTTCTTTGTAGTCTCTGCCTGATTTGCATACCATATACTGCGCCTCATGCCACAAGCATTTAGAACAATCTGCTTTCACTGATGTTGATGAATGTCTCTCTTAGCCCGAGAACTGCTCACACCTCAGAAGTGTCACCATGACACATTTTTTTGTTGTTTGTGCATTTATGTTTGAGAGTAAAAAGAGTCAAATGTAGGTGCATAGTTATAAACTGCACACATCACAGCTGTCAATACTCCAAGCTCTTGATAAAAGAATAAAAGAAAAAAGGAAGATAATAGGAAGAACAAAATGCCATGCAATTTCTAATAGTAATCAATGTCTTCACTATATTACATCATGTTACCCAGAGCCTATAGAGTGGGCGGGATTGTGCACACAGCTCTGTTTCCCGTAGATAGGGAACACCCAGAGTAATTAGTTTCTTTTCTATTGTATTCTCCGTTCACATTGCAAAAGTAATATTCTGCACCATTCCTGTAATTTGTTTCACAAACAACTACTGCATGAAATTCAATGTGCGCTTGGAGCGTGCAGATACCACTGAACTCTAAAAGTGTGTGCTGACAGGAGTTTAATTTATTTAAAAGCTAGAATTTTTTTTCCCCTTAGTATTTTTACCTAAAACTGGCTGTTCCCACCTAAATGTTGAATGACAAGAAATAACGAGAGCCTGAATTAATTCAAAGAGGCATTTTATCGACATGATGGGAAGGTGTGAATTGACTCTCACGTAATGTCATACACTTGCTGACCTCAGCAGGAAAAGCTCTAGAAATCACATCCAGTGTGTTGGAATGAGCTTGCTGGCTGTATTTGAGGGAAGATTAGCTTTAGAAGGAAATTTGCCTTGCATTCAGTAAATAGAACAACAGAGTAAATATATTGATATTGTGTGCAGTTTTGCCACACATAATCTTTGATTATATTCTGATTATTACTGCCCAGTTTGTCAAAATTATATTGATCAAAACCACAGCTTAAGTCACATGCATACTTACAGTATGTTAAATCATGCACATGCTTATATTTGTTATAGCATGTGTATCCAGTTTCAGTGTCAAGATACATACACTCACTGAGCACTTTATTAGGAACACACGTACACCTACTTATTCATGCAATTATCTAATCAGCCAATCATGTGGCAGCAGTGCACTGCATAAAATCAGGCAGATACGGGTCAGGAGCTTCAGTTGATGTTCTCATCAACCATCGGGTGGGGGGGATGATCTTAGGGATTTCAACTGTGGTATGATTGTTGGTGCCTGATGGGCTGGTTTAAGTATTTATGTAACTGCTGATCTCTTGGGATTTTCATGCACAACAGTCTCAAGAGTTTACTCAGAATGGTGCCAAAAACAAAAAACATCCAGTGAGCAGCAGTTCTGCGGATGGAAACACCTTGTTGATGAGAGAGGTCACCGGAGAATGGCCAGACTGCTTTGAGCTGACAGAAAGGCTACGGTAACTCAGTTAACCACTCTGTACAATTGTAGTGAGCAGAGTAGCATCTCAGAATGCACAACACGTTGAACCTTGAGGTGGATTGGGTACAACAGCTGAAGACCATGTTTAGTTCCACTTCTGTAGGCCAAGAACAGAAAGCTGAGGTTGCAGTGGGCACAGGCTCACCAAAACTGGACAGTTGAAGACTGGAAAAACGTAGCCTGGTCTGATGAATCTCAATTTCTGCTGAGGCACACAGATGGTAGGGTCAGAATTTGATGCCAACACCATGAATCCATGGA
This sequence comes from Myxocyprinus asiaticus, assembly GCF_019703515.2. Classification (NCBI taxonomy): domain Eukaryota; kingdom Metazoa; phylum Chordata; class Actinopteri; order Cypriniformes; family Catostomidae; genus Myxocyprinus; species Myxocyprinus asiaticus. Next base: position 13,488,060 of record NC_059372.1, on the reverse strand, counting down.
CCCAACCTGCCCTGTGTCAACATTCCAGGCTGGTGCCGGTGGTGTAATGGTGTGAGGAATGTTTTCTTGCCACAATTCGGGCACGTTAATACCAATCAATCGTCGATTGAATGCCACAGCTATTTGAGTATTTTTTCTGACCATGTGCATGCCTTCATGTCCACAGTTGACCCATCTTCTAATGGCTACTTCCAGCATACTAATGCACCATGTCACAAAGCAAAAGTTGGCTCAAACTGGTTTCACGAACATGACAATAGACGCTTTTCCACTGTCGGGCCAGTGCGAGTCAGGGCTATCAACTGGCCAGCGTCGGACCTCAAGCCGTGAGACCAGAATCAATCTGCGTTACCACCATCGGGCCAATAGTCCTGTAGCGTTGCCCTACAACCCGCCCCAAAATACGCTGCCCTGGTGCCAATGTCACACACCCCGCCTAATTCACAAGCAAGAGGGAAGCTCAAGTTGAGGTATCATGTTATCTAGTTATCTAGAATATTGAGTTTATATCGTATGTAAAAATTAGCTCGCTAGCAAGATAAGTTAGCGTTGACAACTCACCAACTGTAACTGCCATGGTGTCCCGAGTGGTCTCTCCACTAACAGAGGGACGATGTCCCAGCACACCATCCATGATCTTGAACCAGGATCTTTGGGCACCGCTTTGTCCATTGTGTGTTTTAATGAATTTGTACTGTGCCCGCAATTTTTTATTATTCCAAAACCTGTACCGTTGTGCGCTGGATACACATCCTGCAAGTTCGCCGATCTTTGTGCTGAAACCTTTGACCTGACTCAGCGAAACTCTGCTTTTGACATTGACCCTGCCTAATCTCTAGTTGGCCTTGTTTGGCCCAAGGGTAATCAGTGGGCCAAAGGCCATAGGCCCCAAGGAAGCCCCGAGCTGGCACGATGAAGCCCAGAAATTATTATGGGTACGCAACTGGCCCTGGCATGCACTAGCACAACCTCATTTGGCCTGATAGTGGAAACGTGGCAAATGAGTTCACTGTTCTTCAGTGGCTTCCCAGTCCGGATTTGATCCAACAGAACACCTTTGGGATGTGGAAGAACGGGAGATTCACAGAATGAATGTGCAGCTGACAAATCTGCAGAAATGGTATGGTGCAATCATGTTAACATGGACCAAAATATCAAAGGAATGTTTCCAACATTTTGTGAAATCCATACCACGAAGAACTGAGGCTGTTTTGATAGCAAAGGAAGGCCCTACCCAGTATTAGTATAGTGTTCAATTGCTCAATGAATATATGTCCAATATATAATTTTTTTTCGTAATTCTTTGTAATTGTGCTTCATCAAAACAGATCTGGATATATATGTAATTTTGATGGATATGACCATCATTTACATTGCCTTTTCAGCATCTTTTCCAAACTCGTGCTATAATAGGCTTAGCAGCGTTCAGTACAATTATGCTTATATTTAGGCAAAATAGCTAACAACCACATAGCAATGTGCTAAAAAAACACTCAGAACACCTTAGCAACCATACTATTCTGGCAAGTAGCCAGAAAACCCTATCATTGTACATGGGGTGAAATGTATGCATGCATTATCTTCAGATGTAAAAATATAGTCCATCAAATAATATGAAAAAAGTTTTCTGGAATAGAATCAATTTGTCCATCCAAGTGCTATTCATGAAAACATCCCATAATCCATGCTGAGATCTACAGTATACTGTATAGTGAATGAGAAAGTGATATTTAAAACTGTATCTTTTTGCTTATCTACGATTATTGACAGGTGGAAGGTTCCCTGGGAAACCAATTGCTTTGTCACCTACAAGAAATGTTAATGAGAGAGAGAGAGAGCCTCTGCAGAAAGCTCATTAATTATGTAATGCTACTTTGTATGATCCATTGGAACTGCAGAATAATCTTTTCAGACTTTCCTTCTGCTGTGTTCTTGGGGAGCTTTTTAACAGAAAGCACTTGTTGTTTCCTTATTCAGGTTGTCTGGTGATTAGTCTGTGCAGTTCTGCTTTGAGAATAGTTTGGGTGGTTCATCTTTACATTTACATTTATGCATTTGGCAGACGCTCTTATCCAAGGCAATTTACACCGCATTCAAGGTGTGCATTTATTCGTACATGTGCTCCCTTGGAATCAAACCCTTGACTTTGCATTGGAAGCTCCATGATATATCACTTGTGCTACAGGAACCCCAGCTTTATTTGAATGTTTAAGTACCATTATTCTGAGTGCATAGAATTGCAACCTGGTCTCATAGAATCACATTACTGTCCCTACATTTTTGCAAAAATTATTTTTTTCATAGCTCATTGTACATATTGTGGCACTTTACTGGTAAAATGAGCACAAGATGTGCTACAACAACAATTACTTTAATTCCCTTTCTCACAAATCACATGTAAAATGGGAGATTTTCAGTTTACAAATGCATACTTTCACCCTGTTCTTCACACAGTGCTATCTTACAACATCTAAACACTTTTACTATAGCGTAGACATTTGCATTACATATAACCAATTACATTTACAAGCTTATTCAAACTGTGATGCAAAGGAACACATTAAGGGTACTGAAGAGCATGCAAGTTGAAATGTGAGCTTAAATTGTCATAGATGCACCACAAAATAACTTGGCCAAAATCAAATAAAATCAAATCCCTTTATTGTCACTCAACCATATACACAAGTGCAACAGTGGGTGAAAGTCTTGGGTGCAGTTCCGAGCAACATAGCAGTCATTACAGTGATGAGACATATACCAATTTACAATAAACATCAGATTTACACAACACAATTTACATATCTAATATACACATAATTACACACAACACAATATACAAATAATAATATACAATGTACAGTATACAATACACACAATATAGAATACACATACACACAATATAGAATACACAGTGTACAATAAAAAGTAGTATATATAAAATATACAGTAGGTTGTATTGTGCTGTATTGACATTCAGGCTGTCGGTTGATAGTCAGTTGCCAGTGTGTTGTTAAGAGAGAATATAATTTATGACAGTCCAGTGTGAGATTAATAAGATTAATAAAGTGCAGTGCTGATGTATTTTGATCGTGAGAGATCAAGAGTTCAAAAGTCTGATTGCTTGGGGGAAGAAGCTGTCATGAAGTCGGCTAGTGTGGGTCCTGATGCTGCGATACCATCTGCCTGATGGTAGCAGTGAGAGCAGCCCATGGCTCGGGTGGCTGGAGTCTCTGATGATCCTCCGAGACTTTTTCACACACCGCTTGGTACATATGTCCTGGAGAGAGGGAAGCTCACCTCCGATGATGTGTCTGGCAGTTCGCACCACCATTTGCAGTGCTTTGCGGTTGTGGACGGTGCTATTGCCGTACCAGGCGGTGATGCAGCCAGTCAGGATGCTCTCTACAGTGCTGGTGTAGAACTATGTAAGGATGTGGTGGTTCATTCCAAACTTCCTCAGCCGTCTCAGGAAGAAGAGGCGCTTGTGAGCCTTCTTCACAACGGCCTCAGTGTGGACGGACCATGTGAGTTCCTCTGTGATGTGGACACCGAGTAACTTGAAGCTGCTGACTAGGGCTGCCACCTGATAGTCGACCAAAGGTTAGTTGATGAGAAGAGTCTTGGTCGACCAAGTTTTGATTGGTCGGTTGGTCGCAGAAAAAACTCCACATAAAAACGACGAACACCAGTATTAGCGCTGGTTGGACGCTAGGTGGTACTATGGGGTAATTTTCGTTAAGCAGGGTTAGGGTTAAGCCTACACAATAAAGCAAGACTCCTTGATTTCAAACTTAGAACTTTATTTTTATTTATTTTACCTAAAAATTCAAATGAAACTGGAAAAAATAATAAGTGCAATTAAAATGTGTGTTGTTCAACTTTTTGAAAGATGGTTTTACAACAGTTGTCAACATCTCTCTGGCAAAGAACCTACTTCATATGTGCATTCTCTGCTGGTCAGGTATTTCGTTGTCCGGGAAAATACATCATGTGCGTGAATAAATTCGTTTTGTTCCCTCCTTCACGATATATATATATATTGCAATATCCAATTACATCGGCAACCCCCGGGCTGAGGGATCGGTGAATATTCTTGCTTTAGTGATTTTGCATTGAAAATTAAATTAATTTATTTAAAAAACTAAAAACTTAAATCAAATACATTTCTAAATTCAAATTGCACTCCAAACGAAATGAAAAAGCAATTAAAATAATGAAGTGATAAAAGAATAATATATATATATACACCTTTCCATTTACCATCAGGAAAGAATCCATCTTAACATCATGGTGGAAAATTATGAAAACATAAAAACAATTATAAATGTAAAAATAATAATTATAATGATGATAATAATCACTGAAATATAAATCATGGTTCGAGGTGAACGTGTTTTTGTATTATTTTATGTTATATTCATAGATGTAGGCTATAGGCTGCAGAGTTGGTCGCAATAAACTGCTCTGTGGAAATAAAGTGAACTGAACTCAAAATACCTCCTGAGCTGAGATGTCTGAGGTCATTTGCAGCACTCATAGACGATACTGTTCTTGCAAAAAAAAAGAGTGACAGAAACAAAGAGTGAGAACCTTTTAGATGCGCATGTTCCACGAGACTGCACGCCTCCGTATCAGCGCGTCATATATGCGCATAGCTGGCTTTTCTGTCATCTGTTCTTAATAATATAATAAAGTGTTTCTTCAAGCACGTGTCTGTGTGTCTACGGGCAAATTATTTGTAATATTAATTTGATAATAATAGCCTAATAATAATAATAATAATAATAATTTAATACATGGGAAAATGAGCCAAATATCATCTTGACATCGTCAGCTATTGGCGATCACTCTTCGTCGATCCCCGAAATCATCGTCTTTCAGCACAACCCTAATGTGCATTTTTCTCTGTAAATTAACAAAATGTTCAGACAGTCTCCTTGCTGGTTTTTCCGACACATTCAGGATGATTACCGCTTTTGCTGGTGTCACTGCGGCTCGCTTCGTGCGTGCGCTTGTAAAATTTATATTTTAAAGGCTCATTATTACGGTTTAGTAATTCTCTGTAATGTAGAACAGTGTTAGCAATGTTACTTATAACTTTCTTTCTCAGCCCTGGAACTTTTCTGATGCCCCCCAAAAAATATATTCAAGTAATTAAATTAATATCATAAACGTGCGACTAGTCGACTAATGGCTTAAATTAACTCCTACTAGTCGACGAGGTAAATCTTTGGTCGGGTGCAGCCCTACTGCTGACTCTCTCCACCGGTGCTCCATTGATGGTGGTGGGTCTTTTCTCCTGAAGTCCACCACAAGTTCCTTGGTCTTACTGACATTGAGGGAGAGGTTGTACTCCTGACACCAGTGTGTCAGAGTGTGCACCTCCTCTCTGTAGGCTGTTTCATCATTGTGAGTGATCAGACTTACCACCGTCATAACATCAGCAAACTTAATGATGGCATTGGAGCTGTGTGTTGCCACACAGTCATGTGTGTACAGGGAATACAGGAGTGGGCTGAGAACACAGCCCTGTGGGGCTCCATTGTTGAGGGTCAGTGATGAGGAGATGTTGCTGCCCATTCTAACCACCTGGCGTCTGCTTGACTGGAAGTCCAGGATCCAGCTGCACAGCGAGCTGTTTAAGCCCAGAGCCTGGAGTTTCTCATCAAGCTTGGAGGGCACTATGGTGTTGAATGCTGAGCTGTAGTCTACAAACAGCATTCTCACATATGTGTTCCTTTTTTCCAGGTGGGAGAGAGCAGTGTGTAGTGTAGATGCAATGGTATCATCAGTGGAGCACTGACAAACTGCAGTGAGTCCAGTGAGGCAGGCAGGCAGGTTGCTACAGCAATTGCATTTTTCATCTCACATTTGCTGTCACGAATCTGCTGAGAGGAAGGACCCAAATGCAGGGATGCAGGGGAAAAAGTCTTTATTCAAAAAACGAAACAAAATACAAACAATAACTCTCAATGGAGAAAAGCTCAAATAAAACAGAACTTGTCAGAACTAGCTGAATAAGGCAAAATAAACCGACCAAAGCCAATAGCTAGCTGAACCAACCAACCGACTGGGCAAAAACACTAAACAATTCAGCACAGGACTGAACACAAGGGGAGCTTAAATAGGGAGAGGTTAATGGGAGACAGGAGTCGCAGATAAACAGTAGATTGGAGTAATGATCATTGCCATGGCAACTGAGGCTGGCATTTTTGACAAGGCACCTGCAACGCTGGTTTCACTTATTGTCAGTGAGTGAGACGTGAGCAGCACATTTTAATTTTAGCGGCCATGTTTACAGATTACACCCTTCACATTGCAAGCGTGAGTCGCGAGGTCAAGCACCCAAGAAGCATCCCAGACGTGGCAGTGAGCGGATAGTTTCAGCGCCGAGCCTATTTTTGCCGTGCGGCTCACGGTGGACTCAGCGGCTCTGGGTGCAGTAGAAAATTTTAATAATCAGGAGATTATAGAAAAGAAACAAAAGCAGATAAAAAATATTTAAACCAAACCTAAAATACACTACAATTTATAGGTCTGCATGCATGCAAGCACAAAACAACTAAATAAAGAAAAGAATAAATAAATAAACTGCAGGACTTTTGCCTGTGTTGTGTATATATACAGAGACAATTTAGAGAAGATGGACCACTGTATTAAAATTAATGGGAGCAACTGGAACGCCCACCTTACAGGTAAAAGAGCCAATCGCATTTTAGATAAAGACATTGCCTGTCAATCAACTCAAGAATGTGCATGCGCATTAGCTGATCCAGCTTCAAAAAATAGTTTTTTAGTGTAATCTGAGGAAAAGCAGCACAATTTATGATACTATTGTTGTCAAATTTTACTGCTGATTTTAAATATGGTCTTTGATCGTAATCATGACCAACCATTTTGGAAATTCTAGTCTTTCCCCATTCAAGTAGATAAGAGCCGTTCTTTTATGCCACTTGTTTACAAAGATAAAGTTGCCCAGCCTAGCCGAGTGCATTCCAAAGATGACAGCAGAATGGGCTGACTTGCCTTGAAAGGAACCTAGAAAAGAGATGCAGCCAACGTGAAAGCCCAAACATGACGAGTTGCTCACACCTCACTCACACCCCACTCACGTAGTATGTGTGAATCTGGTGCAAGACACAAGAGGAAGAAACACAGGGAAACATGTAGACAAGACAAAAAGAGGGGGCACAGTCATGGCCAGACTGTGACAGTACTCCCCCCCATCCCCCCCACCCACGGTGGATGCCTCCTGGAGTCCAAAGCAGATGGGCTGACAATTTAAGGAACTGACCCAGGAAGGGAGGGTGGGGGAATTTAGGGGGATGGCCGCGAAGAATCAGAGACCATCAGGAAGTCAACAGGACAGGTGAACAGATCTGACCGGAGTGTGGATCAGGGAGCACAAATGAATGGTTTGATGGCTGGGGTGAATCCGGTGGGTGACCAGGAACCCAGGACAGAGGGCCAGGGGAACTAAACAGATCGGGTGGGCAACCAGGAAACCAGTGCAACCCAGGCAGATGGTCAGGGACCCAGGACTGACCAGGCTGACTGCTCGGGAGCCAGTACGGATCAGGTGGCTGGCCAGAGAACCAAGACAGACCAGGTGGACAGCCAGGGTGCCAGGACAGGTCAGGTGGGGGGCTAGGGTGCCAGGACAGATCAGGTGGGTGGCCACGGATACATGACAGACCAGGTGGAGGACCAGGAGAGCAGGACAGAGCATGTAAATGTCCAGGAAACTGACAGGGATTGGGGAAGGGTTGAAGGTAGACTGGATGGGTAAAAGAGCAGGGTCAGAATGGACAGGATGCGACACTGGATTGAGCATGGGGTCGAGGGCTGACAGGACCACTATGGGAGCAAGACATAGGTCAGTGATGGGTAGAGTAGGAGCCAAAGAGATAATGAGTGCAGAGAGAATGCTGATAGTGGTAGGATGGACATGGGTGAGTGCAGAGGGAATGATGGGACCAGTGTCTTCTGAGGGAGACAAATTGATAGCCACAGGGTATTGGAAAAAGACAGAGTTAGTGGGCCTAAGGATGCACACTGGGATGGATTGGGTAGTTACAATGGATAGGACCAGCTCAGCAGCCACAAGGAACTGGACAGAATGGACTGTGGCCACGGGGAACTGGACAGACTGGACGGTGGCCGTGGCAGACAGGATTGAATCAGACAGGTTGATGACTGCTGGAAACTACCCAGGGTCCAATCAGCCTGACCAGAGAGTAAGGTTGGTGGATCAAGGGTGAGGCCCGTCGGACTGAATGAGGACCACAGAGGGCTGAACAGACTGGGTAGGGGCCTCACAGGGCTGGACAGACTTGTTGGTGGCTGCCACAGGGAGCTGGGCAGAATGGTCATTGACGGCCTCTGGGCAGAGGTCTGTGAGGTCCGTGGCAGACGCTGGATAGAAGGTAAGGTCCATGGCAGTCACTGGGATTTGGACTGGGGCTGAATGGGTAGTGGCCATAGGAGACAGCTCAGACTGGTGGGCAGCCACTGGACTGAGAATGTGGTCAGTGGTTGTCGCATGGGGCTAGACAGGCAGGGCGGCGGCTACGTGGGGCTGGACAGGCTGGGTGGTGGCCGAAGTGAACGGGACAAGCAACAGAGACTAAACGGAAAGGTAAGTGACCACTGGGGACTGGACAAGACAGGCTGGGCGTCGACCGCTGGTATGGGGTCCGGCTGGTTCCTGGAAAGAGGGTGAGATCTGAGGTGGTCACTGAGCAAGGGTCAGACTGAGTGGCGGCCGCCGCTGGAAACTGGACAGAGAGGGCGATGGCCTCCGTGCCCGTGAGCACTGGCAGCAGCAAGGGAACGGCCTCCATGGGCTCCTCCGCCTCCTGGTGGGCCGCAGCGGGCTCCTCCACCACCTGGCAGACCGCGGCCATGGGTATGGCCGATTGGCTGGGCTTCTTCCTCCTTCTCCTCCTCTGAGCTGTGGAGGAGGTGGTCGAGGTGTCCACTTCTGTGTGGGGGTGACATCGTCCTCAGGCTGGGATGAAGACAGGAAATCTTCAGAGGCACAGACTGTGATGAACTCGTTCCACTTCATAGACAGCCCGATGGTCTCAAGGAGACTTCCCCCTTCACCTCGCTCTGGGATACACGATTTGATGGGCTCCTTCAGTCCCGCATACCCCCACACAGACTTGTCCTCTTGCCGCAGCTCGAAGAGCCTCCTAACATGAGCAGCTCTTTTGCGTGCAGGAGAACAGGGATCGGGGGAAAAAAATCATCCCTGCTGGGTCCATATATGGCTGAATTGTTCTGTCACGGATCTGCTAAGAGGAAGGACTCAAATGCAGGGATGCAGGAAAAAATTATTTATTCAAAAAACTAAACTGAATACAAACAAAACTCTCTCAATGGAGAAAAGATAAAATAAAACAGAACTTGTCAGATCTAGCCAAGTAAGGCAACATAAACTGACCAAAGACAATAGCTAGCTTATCCAACCAACGACTGGGCAAAAACACTAAACAATTCAGCACAGGACTGAACACGAGGGGAGCTTAAATAGGGAGAGGTTAATGGGAGACAGGTGCCGTAGATAATCAGTAGATTGGAGTAATGATTGTTGCCATGGCAACTGAGGCTGGTATTCTTGACGTGGCACATGCAAGACACAAGAGGAAGAAACACAGGGAAACATGCAGACAAGACAAACTGACAGATAGAGGGGGCACACTCATGGCCAGACTGTGACATATGCTTTTTATGATGCTAATTGTAGGATTAGGGTAGGGAGGTAAATTTTGTTGTTTTAAAACTTGCTAAAGCATTAAACTATCTGTCTTTCATCTCACATTTGTTTTTATAACACTATTGGTTAGGTTTAGGTTTAAGGTTTAAGGTAGGGTGGAAGGTTTTGTTGATTTAAAACTCGAAAGAGCATAAACCTTAGAAACCTCAATTGTTTGGGAGAAAATGTAACTCAGTGGACAGTGGACATTTTACATCTGGACTGCCGCGATACGAGTAAGAAATCACATAATGTCATTTTGTTAAAATGTCGCCACAGTCAGGTAATTTTCATGAGATCAGGCAGGGAAATTTTGAGTGCCGTTGATGAGTATCCCAAAATTATGCAAACAATACCCCATAATGACAACGTGAAAGAAGTTTGTTTGAAATTTTTGTACATTTATTAAAAATTAAAAACAGAAAAAAAATCATATGTACATAAGTATTCACAGCCTTTGCCATGACACTCAAAATTGAGCTCAGGTGCATCCTGTTTCCACTGATCATCCTTGAGATGTTTCTACAACTTGATTGGAGTCCACCAATCAAGTTGATTGGACATGATTTGGAAAGGCACACACCTGTCTATATAAGGTCCCACAGTTAACAGTGCATGTCAGAGCACAAACCAAGCCATGAAGTCCAAGGAATTGTCTGTAGACCTCCGAGACAGGATTGTATCGAGGCACAGATCTGGGGAAGGGTACAGAAAAATTTCTGCAGCACTGAAGGTCCCAATGAGCACAGTGGCCTCCATCATCCATAAATGGAAGAAGTTTGGAACCACCGGGACTCTTCCTAGAGCTGGCCGCCCGGCCAAACTGAGCGATCGGGGGAGAAGGGCCTTAGTCAGGGAGGTGACCAAGAACCTGATGGTCACTCTGACAGAGCTCCAGCGTTTCTCTGTGGAGAGAGGAGAACCTTCTAGAAGAACAACCATCTCTGCAGCACTCCACCAATCAGGCCTGTATGGTAGAGTGGCCAGACGGAAGCCACTCCTCAGTAAAAGGCACATGACAGAGACATCCCGCCTGGAGTTTGCCAAAAGGCACCTGAAGGACTCTCAGACCATGAGAAACAAAGATTGAACTCTTTGGCCTGCAAGGGTCATGTCTGGAGGAAACCAGGCACCGTTCATCACCTGGCCAATACCATCCCTACAGTGAAGCATGGTAGTGGCAGCATCATGCTGTGGGGATGTTTTTCAGTGGCAGGAACTGGGAGACTAGTCAGGATCGAGGGAAAGATGAATGCAGCAATGTACAGAGACATCCGTGATGAAAACCTGCTCCAGAGCGCACAGCCAAGATAACAAAGGAGTGGCTGCGGGACAACTCTGTGAATGTCCTTGAGTGGCCCATCCAGAGCCCAGACTTGAACCTGATTTAACATCTCTGGAGAGATCTGAAAATGGCTGTGCACCGACGCTCCACATCCAACCTGATGGATCTTGCAAAAATAGGTGTGCCAAGCTTGTAGCATCATACTCAAAAAGACTTGAGGCTGTAATTGGTGCCAAAGGTGCTTCAACAAAGTATTGAGCAAAGGCTGTGAATACTTATGTACATGTGATTTTTTATTTTTTTCTCCGTTTTTAATTTGTAATAAATTTGCAAAGATTTCAAACAAACTTCTTTCACGTTGTCATTGTGGGGTATTGTTTGTAGAATTTTGAGGAAAATAATGAATTTAATCCATTTTGTAATAAGGCTGTAACATAACAAAATGTGGAAAAAGTGAAGCGCTGTGAATACTTTCCGGATGCACTGTATCTGTGATGGGATATGACTGCAGCAAGCACCTTTTGCGAGTGAGATGTTTTTCATTTGAAATGCAGACTTGCTTTCTGATGGTAATATTTTCATAACCTATGACTCAGTAACAACAATGCATCTCATTACCGTCACAGTAACACTAGGCATTAAGCTGACTTTGTGCTATGCGCTTTAGGCAGATACTCTAAACACATCCTGACAGATACCCCTGAACTGATCATGATTGAAAAGGCTTTCTGTGTGCCTGAAAGACTCTCAATAAAGCATGCCATCTAATATTTTGTGAGTATTCCTATGAACTTGAAAGGCGTACTGTCTTATTGTCATAAATCCAGCCATAGGCCAGTTACATTTGACTCGTATTTCTTAGAAAGTCATGCCTGACAGCTGTATATGATTCATCCCCAAACCTTGTATGTGAAGCTGATGGCTGCACTTTGTATTCATCAAAGGTGTGGCTTTTTCACTTTGGGCTTCAAGGCACATCCATACAGGCTCTTTTTTATAAGAATATTTTGTTTACCTCACTGGTACTAGTGGTTGCCACTCAGGAAAACAAAATCCTAAGGGTGAGGAAGCCAAATCTGTAGATTACGAAAATAACCCTTGAATTGCAGGGTCCCTCTTTTATTGGTAGTGTGTACTATTGCACATAATTTAGAGCTAGGGATTAGAACAAACCTCTATACTCTTAAGTATTAAACTTTGGTACATTACTCATCATGCACAGATATGAATGGTAAATTATGTGACTTGTTGAGGAGAGGTTTGCTATTACATTTCTAAGTGATCGATTTTGTGGACAGTTTATGCCTAGTAGACATAAAAATTGACTAACATGGAACACTCTCAGAAAATGGTTCTGTTTAAGGTACAACAGCCATCACTGGGATAGTACCCTCAAGGGGACCTTTTCTTTACCTCTAGTTAAATGAAAAATTAAACTAGTTTCGGGTACATAATTGCACCCTAAAGACCTATTTTGTATCTTTAAAGGAAAGTCAGAGAGAGAATATCAGAGCAAGAGAAAGTAAGAAAGTGATAGAGTGTAAGGCCAGTTCAGTTAGAAGAAAACCACTCACCCACTGAGTGCTATGAATTGCCAGCCAGTGTATACCAGTGGACCCTTGAAATCCATCTGCAAAGGTTTCAGTAACCTCAGACTACATTCGAATATGTCTCAAGCCTGTTTATATACGTATTCCATGATTTGTGCTTGAATTGCGGGGATTAATCGGACAATTTGCGAGCTGTGACATTTTTTCTAATTGTTTTTGGGAATTAGCTTCCTCTCATTACCATAGTGAAGACAAAATGAAGAGACATGCCGTGCAGTACAGCGCTCACTTGTAGTTTGTGATGACTTCTGGAAATCGTTTAATTGTCTAATGAGAGTTAGGGCACACATAACATTAGTATTTATGTTAGTGTTATTAAAGTGTATTGAGTAATACTAATGAACAACATATACTTATAGGTGAAGTGTGTAATTTCTGTGCCACAGTTGATATCAAACAGAATTGCCATTGGTCTGCCATGGTCGAAAAAAACAAACAAAACTGATAGTCTCCTAACAAACTCACACCATTGGTTGAGCCAGTCCAGACTAATCTCATCGTTAATTTGTTGACCGTAGGTAGAGATTTTTTTTCAGCTGAAATTGGTCTGTACTCACTGAAATTTGAACTACTGCCCCCAGTGGCCACATATGTTCACAGAGTGGCACCAAAAGCAAGTTACTTTTAGTTGTAAATGGTATAATAAATACAGTCTTTTAATATGTACTTTTTGTGAATTCATTTGAGATTAGTTCAAGAATCTGTCATCATTGTTTACTCATGTTTCACATGTATGATTCACTCAGTGGGATGGAATGCTGTACACAATCTCTGTGTTCATTTCCTGTCTACAGCTAGAAAAAGGGTGACAGGCTTGCGGGGGCTCCATCCATGTTTTTCTTTTTCTTTTTTTTTTTTTTCTTTTTTGGGTGAATGTGAGGACCTGTAGGCTGTTTGAAAAGTGAAGAAATGTGGTAAGACTTCCTGACTGTGGGAGCACACAGAGGCAGCACTGCTGGCAGTGTCATGACTCTGGATCCACAAGCACACTGTGGATGTATAATGAAAGGTTTGCAGGTGCCTCCACTCCACCTCCTTATCCCATGACATCTTTCTAATCCAGGCAGTGACAGCTTCTGTAGGAGCAATCTGAAAGAGTGCCATAGCAAATATTACTAACAGTATTACTCATTAACCACAAAATCAATAACAGAAACTTTGGAAAAACTGTTAAAAGAAATCAATATTTGTTTATTCGAAAAACAATATGGAGCAATTGTGCAGCACTACATTTGCTGGTGTCACAAAATTGCACTAGATTATTACAGCATATATCTTGCCGTGCTGGAATGGTGTTTTGGGTCGGGATAATGTCAGGAAGTTGAGCATATGGACTTCACCATATGTTTGGCACCAGTGTGTTGAACTGAAATAAAGGGCAATTCATTGTCAGAGAATATTGGAGCTGGTCTGCTTAGTTAGTATACAGGATGATAAAATATGTATTTCAGTTTGATCTTGATTCTAGTGCCATTAAAGGGGAAGTGTGTCATTTTTTCAAAGTTTAACCCTTGTGCAACCTTCGGGACATTTTTGTCCTTTTCATTTTTCCGTTTTTTCAGTCATTTTGGTTGTTTTAATGCCAACAGCATACATTTTTTCAGAGGTGTGTATTTTTTGGGGAATATTGATATTTCAACCTCAGTTCCTGTAATACATCTATAATACACTGTGTGCACAAAATAGTTACACTCAGGACCTTAAGGACAAAAATGTCCCCATTGAAACCCATTAAAACTGCAATATTTGATCCCAGTGCCATTAAAGCATAAAATCATGAATTCTATAATGTTATGGTTTCATTCCGGAGCCCTGGCTTCAAAATTAAAAAATGTAATATTTTCCACCAGATGGTGCCATTTTTCTCATGTTTAGCCTATGAAGCAAATACATGCTTTTTTCCTGTTTTCAGATTGCTGTATTATAGAGCACTGCAGGCCAGTTGAATAAATGATGCAGCTTAATGTGTGTGGGTGTGTTGGAATGGATGTCAGAGTGTGTTTTGTATGTGTGTATTGAGAAATTTGTGTGTGTGTGTGTGCGTGTGTGTGTATAAAAAGGGTTAAATTCCTGAAAATGAATGAATATTTGGTAGTTATGATCAGGACTGATGTTGGTTAAAAAATCAAAGTCAGTGAAAGTGGAAAATATTACTAATATATAATATTTTTATGGCAGTTTTTTTGACGTGGACATTTTTGTCCTTTAAGGTACTGAGTGTGAGTTTTTTTTTTTTTTAATCTGACACTGCACAAAAAATAATAATGCATCAAAATCAGTGTTGTTGCTAATCATTGACATATCCCAGATTGTAATAATCCAAAAAAGTATATGGAAAATAATTAAAAATTAACTAATTGAAAGTGGAAAATAATATTAATAAATAATATTATTATGGCAGTTTTTTGACGCAGATATTTTTGTCCTCTAAGGACCTCTAAGTAACTTTTTTAAATTGACACACAAGGGTTAAATACATTATATGCACGGAACACGGCTTATGTGTCCATGTTAACGCATAAGTTCTTTTATGCTTTTGAAGAGTGCACATGTGCATGTATGCTCAAGTGCGCTGGGGAAACTAGGGATGTATTAACGCATAGGCTTTCCGGGGCTTAAGTCCCGGGGTCCGTGGCTGTAGGGGGGCCCTGAACTCCCAGGTGAAGGGGCTCGGTCGAGGCATCCACCACAGTACTCTCCCCTGTCAGCATTTACGGAAGAACGCATATGTACACTCTTTCAGCTGGAGATGCTGATGTAATCACAAAGACTGTGCACAACTGATATGACCATCCGTGTAGCGCATGGTCATAGAGTGACAATGTTCCCCCCGTCTGACGACTGCCAGGGCCCAGCGAAACTGTAAACCCCAGAGTCTGTCGCATTACACAGTGCATGCCGGTTTCGTGTCTTCAGCAGCTTTCATGCATTAAACAGCTTTTCTTATGTAAATTATCTATTATAATTTGATATCCGCAGAAGTTATTACTCCACCCCCTGCATAACGTCATTAACGACAGCTCTATACTGTTGAACCAACGTGGTTTGAACAATGGATGTAGTTACTACGGTTTCGGGAAACAGTCGTGACTAGCTAGTTAATTTCTCATCATACTACGGTGGTTAAGCAGTGAGTTAGGTTGTTGTACAGGAAATGCACCCCAGCCCAATACAGCAACATTGGCTCAACCAGTGGAGTGAGTTTGGGGCAGGACTATCTATTTTTTGTTCCAATAGACAGGGGGTGTGTTTGGGAACCAGACATTATTTTTGCAATTTTGTTGGTTTTGTAATGTCTGTAGTTATAGTTTTTAAATTCAGTGTGTGGAATGACAGACAAAACAAAAAAAGCTTTTTTTTTTTTTTTTTTCTGGCAGCAGTCAGTGTGATGCTCTAGTTGATTGAATTGTCTTAATGTGTGTTTTTGAGAAAATCTTCCAAAAAAAATAGAAAGACATTATGTCGTTAATGTGGATGCTCTTTGAAACAGCTTATTGAAACAGCTTTGTTTGGCCAAAACAAACCATTTATGTTCAGTCCCTATGTAAGGTCATTGAGTATGACCACAATATGTCATCTTTCAAACAATTCTGGTGTATTATAACTAAGGGCCTATTGACAAAGTCAACACATTTAGGGGCAAATTGTATGGAAACCAGCTATGGCTTCATCAAACCAGTCAGCATAAATCATCACAATTAGACATGCTGTGGTTGCAGTGGATTGGGAATGAATTTGTCAATATTCACTTGATGTGCAGCCATTTAACAATCATTTTTTATGTTTACTGGATCATTGCAGATCATTTCTTTGCCATCAGGGCTTTGACAGTCAGGTTGACTTCAGAGCTCCAACATATGTTCCAGAATTATGCAAAGCTCGGATGCTTCTCATTACCTCTGTGATTCAGCTCAAAGTGATTTATTCTAGTTTTCTCATCACAGCCAAACACTGTGAAGTTGAGAAGCTCCCATGAGTCTTATTTATGAATTGCTCACTTCCCATGGAAGCTGCTTAAAACTGCCAAAATCCCCAGAGAGCGACATGAAAAATTGTGCTGTTGCCTCCTTTAATGTTTTCCAGCTGGAATGGCAACCATCAGGAAAAAATATGTATGTCTTAATCTTAAAGGCGTGAGATCTCTTTTTTTTTTCTGGAAGGGGTGGAATTGATACTACATTTTTTGTAATTTTCGGAAGAATGTTAGTGTGTTGTGTGTGGTTGCCAGGGCGTTGCTATGCAGTTGCTTGTTACATGTCAAAGTTTAATACTTAGGATTAAAAAACATTGCAAATGAAGCAATCAAAATAATGACAGTGCAATATAAAACTATTTATACATTGATGATTAAAAGTATAAAAACAATTTATTTTAAGTTTATTACAAAATATTCAGATACAGTATGTACAAATATTTAAATAGCTTAAGAGGACCGACTTCATTACATCATTTGCAATGGTTTATGGAAGTAGTTGGTTGCTGCTGAGCTCCTTTGGCACAGTTCCTGTTTCTTGTTTGATAATAGTGACTTCTCTGATTGGTGGATCTCTCTTCAGGATTCTTGGTAGTGTAGTTTTTCACCAGGAATTGGCCTTAAAGCTGAAGTATTTAATTTTTTTTGGTTAAAATACTTTCTCCTATCCCATCTTAAAATGCAGAGCCAACTGTAAGCACTGTCTTTCCGTGGCGCTTTGAAAATTGCTCTATTTGTTTTATGTGACCCGCTTAGACCTGCCCCAACAGCGTTACTCAACCAATGGCGTGAGTTGGGGGCAGGACTATCTCTTTGTTTGACCAACGGCAGACAGGGGCGTATTCAGAAAGCTGTTTTGAAAAAGTTTATTTTTGCAGTTCCGTTTGGTGGTGCTAGTGGCGCAGAAATGACATACTTCAGCTTTAACATGTTTTTTTATTAAATTGAAATCACACTGGCTTCTACAGAAATATATATAGGCTAATCACTTAACAACCTTGTAGCTCCTAGCAGGTCTGTGTTACAAGGTTCATAAGTTATTGTTAAAATAATCAATTTCTCTAATTAGAAAATGAATGGTATTTTTACTTACAGAAACCAACTGTGAAGCTTGCCGTAGCCAGCACCACTAATAAACTCTTAAAATCTCTTGGATTCTACCAAAGAATATTCACATGAGACACATTTATTGCTCACATTAGCTCCCCAATCTTCGTATTAATTATTTCCCCCTGAAATCCCCCTTGGTATTGATCTCCTCTGGTGGTCCTTAGGCATGGTATTCAAAGTTTTTCCTAATGTGATATACATTACTGACAGCCAAATTACCGGACACGTTTTTCTCCCTCCTATACCACGGGAGCATCCTTGATGAGATTGTCGCCCACACAAAGCCCTGCTTTCTGCATTGCAGGAGCGGCGCCATATATGTGACAGACAGCTTTGTAGAGGCACTGCTCTGTGAACCCAGTGCTTGAGCAGAATACATGAGAAAACTGTCTACTTGAGACTCTGCTATAGGCCGGAAATGTGTCACTTCGATACCTATGCCAAGGTTTTTGAAGGCCAGGTTCTGTCAACTTTTCAGCATGGCTTTATTTGTCAGCCCTCTTTTCACAACAGCTCTCAGAATCCATGCCAGCTCGAGTGCATGCTGTCATTAAAGCAAAAGGAACGAAGTTCATTTAATTTTGTTTCAACAATTAATGTTGAATTTAATCAGAAAAATACAAATTGATGCATTTTCACTAGTTATCTCAGACATTTAGACCCCACTATATGTGAACCTATTTTAAAACATTTAGTCAATTCTCTAAAATTGTTAAATGAATACAGAAAGTGTGCATTATCCATTGCCTTTGTTGATAGATATTGGAACTGACTTAAGAAGGAACAACCACTTGTGTTTATTGCACAAGCAGACACAGTTATCGCCGAACTCTTAAAAGACAAATATTGACTGATTATCGGTCCATCGCTAAATTGGAGGCCATGATAACAGCACCTCATCTCTCAGAAGGGGATTTCTTCTTCCCCAGTATGTGTATAACATATAAGTATGATATTCCCTCATCACTGTTGATGTTGCCTTCTCCCTCAAAACAGAGTGCTCTTAATTGGGAGTGTAGTATAATTTCAGAGCTTTTGGGACTTGTGGAAGCCGAGCTGATGAGGCTCATTCAGAAAGAGGACTGGGCTCTCAAAGTAATAAAAATAGAAACAAATAAGACAATTGTTAACATACAGTAAGAGTAGAGCTTTAAAAATTGATGTGGATAGCATAGCTCATAACATTTTGTTTTAAAAGAATTTGATGAGAAATGTTTGTGTTTAAGTTGTTCCATTGTATGGAAAAAGATGCAATGAAAGTGATTGGAGACTGAGGCTAAAATTCTGCCTAACGTCACCTTTTGTGTTCCAGGAAGAAAGAAAGTCATACAGAATGATGACAGAATTTCATTTTTGGGTTAACTAGTTAGGATATATAGGATATATTCCTTTAAGGAAATTACTAAAGCATAAGACTAAACAGTATTATAGATCTGTGGAAACTGAATAGAGGCCAAATGCATTGTGATTCTTATCTTTCTGCAGCAGGAGTAGAGATATTCATCAGACACTATCATCAGTGGTTTTGATTGTGTTAAGCAGCTAGTAAGATCTATTAAAAATGAGGCTTTGTCAATTTCCACGCTGGCAACCTTTGAAGTTTTTGAAGTTATATTTTTTTGTTTCACAACAATATACAGCATCCAAGTACTCTGAGAATCTAATTAGAGTTTTTGAATTATTGGATTTAGGACACAGGAACAGAATTGTTTATTTTATTTAGTATAAATTAAAAAAACAACAACAAAAACAACCTAGTCTCATGACAACTCAAAGTAATTTGTACGAGATGGCAAAATCGTAGGATATTTTATGACTTGGCTTGTACAAAAAGAGACCAACCAATCAACAAATAGAATTTCAAATAGGTACAATGCAACAGATACAAGGCAACAAATTTTAGCTAGCCTCCTATTCGACACTATGTTAATATAGGAAACATCAGTGAACATATTTTGTTACTCATTCCATATTTATTTATGCAGTAAAATAACTGGTGTATGTGTATGATGTGTGATGTGTAACACACTTCCCTCATCTCGTTCTGATGTTTTCTTTCTTTCTTGGTACAAAAAAGTTATTTTCCCACTAAATGGATTGGGTAAGGTTTCAGTTTGGGACTTGGGTTAGGGGTTAAACTTAGGAAAAATTGTAAGATTGCTTATTCAAAATGCAGAAGTTTCACTTTCACCCTTGGTACAAAATAGTGATTTTTTATTAAAAGAGTCTTGGTAAAGGGTTAGGCTAAATTTAGGAAAAATTGTAATGACATTGTTTGTTGGTTTGTTTAATTTTGTTTATGGGGAAAAAAGCAGATTTGTACAATTTCTTTTGATTTCGTCTTCTTGTATTATTTCGACTTGTTGTGAGATCAGGTTGGGAAATGTTCAATTGTCAGTACTCTAATTAAAGCTGCTGTATAAAAAATTGTTCGCCACTAGTGGTATCAAATGGAATTAAAAATAACTTGATTTTTGCGTTTCACAAAAGTCGCCGCCACAATGCAAGGATGTTGTGAGAGGTTGCCAGGGTATTAACATGAAAAATATAAGTGTCCTTGAGCTTTGGAAAAGCACGATATAAATGTAACATTAATATTAATATTATTATTATTATTATTCTTTTCCCGCTATTCCCTTCTGGAAAAATGAGAAAGGCTCACTTTTGTTATTTATTCTACTGCATTTCGCTAATCCTGCACATGTAATTTAACTAAATAATGGTGTCCTAGTATCATAAAAATCCCTTATAGACTTATGGGACTTTCACCTGTTTGTAGGCTCTATTGATTTATTTTCATTTCTTTTAATGTTTGAATTTGTATTTAATATTCACTGCAAAATGTGGGCTTGACATTTCACAATAAAATAATAGTGTTATACATGCACTGACATAAATGAAAATTCTGTTTCAGCAGATATTAATGCCAAAAATACCAGGGGAAACCACAGTTAACAAAATATTCCACATTTAATGTAGCCTACAAATTCAGCTTCATCTGGTAGAAAAAAATAAATAAAATAATAATTTAATTAAATAATAATCGCATAATAATAATAATAATCATAATAATAATAATAAGTATTATTATTATTATATTAATTATTATTATTATTATTATTATTATTATTATTATTAGGCTGTTATTATGAATAAGCATATACGAGGCATATTTTATTTATAGAAACGATACATTTAAAAATGGGTGTTTCGTTTAGTTTTGACGGACTACCGGTTTAAGCCCTGCTCACATCCGGTTCTATCCGAATACGGTTAATTCTGTCGAAGGAACTAGAACAGACACAGATACAGATAATGGCTTCACTGCATACCCTTAGTCTTTATAACCCTTCATGAAAATGTAACAACTTGTTTCGCCTCTGAAATGTCTCCTTTTCTTTTACTGGTTAATATTAACCAATTCAAGTAATTTCATGTTGACCTGCTGCAATGGTGTACACAAAAGGTGCAAGGTATATGTAATATATGTTCTTGGCTGGCAGTCTGGTTTTGTGGTTGTCTTTAAGAAGTCTTTCGTCCTGAAAACGTTGAGGTCAGTTGAGCTGAAATCAGAGAATCTGCCAGGATGCCAGCTGGTCAAATCATGAGTTTTATACCCCGTCTTTACTAACACAGATTCTTCTTCACTTCAAACCCTGAGGGAAGGTGAAAAGGGGTGGGTTAAGCTAAGCTTCACTCTCAAAGAGAACAAACAAATAACAAAGATGTAATGAAGGCAAAATTTGATGGACAAGCAATGAGTAAACACATGCTCTACAGTCCCCCTCTGCCACCAGTAGTGAGTTTTCCACTAGCCTTGGAGTGACTGTTTATTTTTGTTGATTATGATTGATGACCTTATAACCGTACCTACCTGCCCGTCAACTGCAGTGTTGCAGCTTTTTTCTGCAGCCTTGGCTGTCAAAGAGGCATTCTAGGAGCTGAAAACACATCTAATAGACCTGTTTCATGTGGGGACTCTTGCTCAACATGACTGCAAATACTTTTACCATGCTGAAAGGACCAGTTTAGACCGGCTTAAATTTTCATGGACCAGGTTGGTTTACGCTTGTTTGGTGTTGGCCTCAGTCATCATTCACTATCAATGCATTCTTTTTCCATTCAAACATGGTGGTGACCAGCAATGCTGGTCTTTTCAGGAGAGCAACTACTTTGCATTCTTAAATGTGTCATGACGCAGTTGATAACGCAATGCAAGTGCGAATTGCATTCTTGGAATTGCCACAAGGGGTGCTGAAGAGTTTGCATTTGCGTAAACGTTTTTCAGTTTTCTCTTTCAGGTCAACTACTATCATGGCTGAGAAACAGTTTCTTCAGAGGATCTTGCTGAGCAAGTCAGTAGCTATGTTTCCATCCGAGTTGTGAATTTAATTTATGCAAAAAACCATAGTATCACTGTGAAGATGGGGACGTGGTCGTGTGTCTGTCTGCGGGAGAGGGAGAGCGGTAAGGCTCATCACCTGGGCTGTCATTATCATTAACACCTGTCTCTTGTTATAGTGGTGGCGGAGGGAGACCTGAAAAGGCAGACAAGTGCATCAGTCGGCAGAAGGAGAGACCAGAGAGATAGCCGGCTGTGTGTGAACTCTCACTGACTTATGTGTGTGTATATTTGGCCCCAAAGAGCCCTTTTTGTTTATGTTTGCTGATGCTAAAGGAGTAATAAAAGTACTCATATTGACTATTTCCGCTGCCTCCTGACTCCTCCATTTACCCTGAAATACGAACGCTGTTACAGTTGAATAAAGCTGTGTTTCCATCCCATGTGTTCAAAAGAACAAAATCGTCACTTCTGGAGAAATTGTAGCTACTGTGACTCTTTTACTAATAAAATACTCAAAGTTTAGGGCACAGGAGGTCACGTGACGCCATGCAAGAAGCAGACGTGTGAACGATGAGCTCTGCACACTTTGCTAAATTTTTTATTATTCTCATGTTATAATTTGGCGAAATTCGATACACCCAGTTACACATTTGCTCTTTGAGGTAAAACATGGCAAAGAAGTCAAAATCATCGGGCTCTGGAGACATTAAAAGACACTTACGTGTTCAGGATGAAAGCCCGACAGGCCTACAGACCAGGGACTCGATTTGGATGGCGCGGCGGGAGAAGGAATCCAGCGTCAGTTGTCCATCTTATCAGTGATGATGACGAAGGTTCTTGCTGACTTGGAGGATCTCACTGTAATACGTCGATCAAGTTAGTTACAAGAGTGTCAGATGCTGAGAAACGAATCGATTATTTGAAGTCTTCGGAGAGGGAATTAACCACTAATCCGCCCGTGACCAAAGTTGATCTGGAACGTATTCTTGAAAAGCTTGAAGATCTTGAGAATAGAAGCCGCAGGAATAACGTCAGAATTTTTGGAATTCCTGAGCGTGAGGAGGGCAGAGATATGGTGAAATTCCTAGACGAGCTCTTCCTGAGTCTGCTCGACATAACAGGCCACAAGCTGGAAATCGAGCGAGCTCACAGAGTCCCAGCTCACAGATCTGCTGAGGGAGACAGGCCCCGATCGATTCTGGCCAAATTTCTGAGGTCATCCGATAAAGATCTCGTGTTGCACCAGGTGAGGAGCAAAGGGAAGCTTTCTTGGAGGAATCATAATATTTTCTTGTTCCCAGACTTTGCAAGTTCGACAAGAGAGAAACGCGATCAGTTCAAGGAATGCAAGAAACTCTTACATCAGCGAAAGATCACTTTTGCTCTAATGTTTCCGGCCAAACTGAGACGAGAAACGAAGGACGGTCTCAAAGTATTTACATGTCCCAATCAGGCAATGTCTTTTATTGAATCAATGGGTGAGTAAACCATTAAATGTTTCTCATATGAATGGGTCTGACTCGCTGTACTTACTCTGGCTTTTGAGGAAGCTGGGCGTAATTTTGGTTTCTTTTTGCGTTGGCTCCGCCTAGCGGCTGGAGTTTATTTTGTGAATAACACTTTCCTTGAAGCTTTTGCATTGATGAAAGATTACGTTTGCATTGAAGTTCCCGGCCAGTTTGAGAGTGGACACTACGGATGACCGCAAAATATCTACATGCTCACACAAAGGATGTCTTTTATAAAGTTGACGGATTGAGTAAGTCATGGTATACAGGTGCATCTCAATAAATTAGAATGTCGTGGAAAAGTTCATTTATTTCAGTAATTCAGCTCAAATTGTGAAACTCGTGTATTAAATAAATTCAGTGCACACAGACTGAAGTAGTTTAAGTCTTTGGTTCTTTTAATTGTGATGATTTTGGCTCTCATTTAACAAAAACCCACCAATTCACTATCTCAAAAAATTAGAATATGGTGACATGCCAATCAGCTAATCAACTCAAAACACCTGCAAAGGTTTCCTGAGCCTTCAAAATGGTCTCTCAGTTTGGTTCACTAGGCTACACAATCATGGGGAAGACTGCTGATCTGACAGTTGTCCAGAAGACAATCATTGACACCCTTCACAAGGAGGGTAAGCCACAAACATTCATTGCCAAAGAAGCTGGCTGTTCACAGAGTGCTGTATCCAAGCATGTTAACAGAAAGTTGAGTGGAAGGAAAAAGTGTGGAAGAAAAAGATGCACAACCAACCGAGAGAACCGCAGCCTTATGATTGTCAAGCAAAATCGATTCAAGAATTTGGGTGAACTTCACAAGGAATGGACTGAGGCTGGGGTCAAGGCATCAAGAGCCACCACACACAGACATGTCAAGGGATTTGGCTACAGTTGTCGTATTCCTCTTGTTAAGCCACTCCTGAACCACTGACAATGTCAGAGGCGTCTTACCTGGGCTAAGGAGAAGAAGAACTGGACTGTTGCCCAGTGGTCCAAAGTCCTCTTTTCAGATGAGAGCAAGTTTTGTATTTTATTTGGAAACCAAGGTCCTAGAGTCTGGAGGGAGGGTGGAGAAGCTCATAGCCCAAGTTGCTTGAAGTCCAGTGTTAAGTTTCCACAGTCTGTGATGATTTGGGGTGCAATGTCATCTGCTGGTGTTGGTCCATTGTGTTTTTTGAAAACCAAAGTCACTGCACCCGTTTACCAAGAAATTTTGGAGCACTTCATGCTTCCTTCTGCTGACCAGCTTTTTAAAGATGCTGATTTCATTTTCCAGCAGGATTTGGCACCTGCCCACACTGCCAAAAGCACCAAAAGTTGGTTAAATGACCATGGTGTTGGTGTGCTTGACTGGCCAGCAAACTCACCAGACCTGAACCCCATAGAGAATCTATGGGGTATTGTCAAGAGGAAAATGAGAAACAAGAGACCAAAAAATGTAGATGAGCTGAAGGCCACTGTCAAAGAAACCTGGGCTTCCATACCACCTCAGCAGTGCCACAAACTGATCACCTCCATGCCACGCCGAATTGAGGCAGTAATTAAAGCAAAAGGAGCCCCTACCAAGTATTGAGTACATATACAGTAAATGAACATACTTTCCAGAAGGCCAACAATTCACTAAAAATGTTTTTTTTATTGGTCTTATGATGTATTCTAATTTTTTGAGATAGTGAATTGGTGGGTTTTTGTTAAATGTGAGCCAAAATCATCACAATTAAAAGAACCAAAGACTTAAACTACTTCAGTCTGTGTGCACTGAATTTATTTAATACATGAGTTTCACAATTTGAGTTGAAATACTGAAATAAATGAACTTTTCCACGACATTCTAATTTATTGAGATGCACCTGTATACTTTTATGCGGCCTCCGAGTGAATTGACTTGACCATCCGGGGAACCGAGATGTCGGTATTGTTTCTTTTTGTGTTGGCTCCGCCTAGCGGCTGGAGCTTGTGCCATTTACGGGACACTGGAATGATTACGTCGTCCGCTGAACTCATAACGGCTGGCTTACTGAACATTCGTTTGTCTATCTGTGAAACTGAACGGTTTTATATCAGCTGAAATTTGTTTTGTGGAGGATCACACTTTTAAAACAGTTCTGTGATTTAATCTACATGTTCTGTGTTCATTCTTCCTTTCGGCTGGGGGTTATTTTACAAAGTATTTTCTGTTATGTAATTTTGCTTCACAAATTTGTGAGGCAAAATTGAGCAATCTGATGGCAAAGTTATCGTGGGGGCTCGTGGGTGTTCATGGACCTTTTGAGTTTAGAGGGATTGTCGCTGGTTAGCGCTTTCGTGTGCGGGGTTAATGCGCACGTTTTTCTTTTTTCTGTTTGTTTTGTTCGGGGGGAAGTTTGGGGTTTGATTGTTTCACTAATGGGGAAAGTGGTCTGTATAATTTTGTTTTTGACACACAGTTTTTTTTATTTTTATTATATCAATATGTCAGTTGTTAATATGAGTGTACTATCTCTCTCCACATGGAATGTAAATGGGTTGGGGCACCCCATAAAAAGAAGGAAGGTTATTACTTTTCTTAAACATAAGAAATATGATATAGTGTTTCTACAAGAAACACACCTTTCCCCGCAGGAAGCTAAAAAATTTGGGAAGAGGTAGACATGTTTTCTTTAGTGTTGGCTCAAGTAAGAGCAAGGGAGTCATTATATTGGTAAATAAACATCTACAGTTAAAATTTCTCAAACAGATTGAAGATAAATTAGGAAGAGTCATTATTGTTTTAGCTGAAGTCCATAAGATTTATTCTAGAATAGATCTTTTTTTTATATCCAAGTCCCTCATTTCATCTGTTGTGGATTGCTCAATTGGAAATATCTTAGTCTCAGATCATGCCCTGGTGAGTTTAGAGGTGGTGCCACATACGGAGAAAAAGAAATCATATAGTTGCCGCCTTAATGTGTCCCTTTTGCAAAATCCTGATTTCCAACAAATGCTAAAGGCTTAAATCAGTGTTTATATGGAGACCAATTGGTCCTCAGTATCCACTGTGGGCGTGGCTTGGGAGGCACTTAAGGTGGTTCTTAGGGGTCGGATCATACAGTATGCCTCATTCATCAAAAAATCCAAAGCACGAGAACTCGTGGAGTTGGAAGGAAATATTAAAAATGCCGAAGCAGAGCTGAAGCGCCGTTTGTCATCCGATGGCCTCAGAGAATTGACTCGATTGAAAGACAGATATAATACTATTTTGTCGCAGAAAGTGGAGTTTTGGTTATTCAGGGCAAGACAGTCATACTATACTGTGAGTCAGGGGACAAAGCAGGAAAACGTTTGGCTAGCTATATAAAGCAGAGAGAGTCTTTTTCTACCATTCCCTCAGTGAAATCTGCTGGTGGTGAAATATTTAACTCTGCCATTGCTATTAATAATGCTTTTAAAGAATTCTACTTTGATCTCTATAGTTCCACGTCTTCGTCTACTGATGAAGATATTAGAAACTTTGTGAAACCATTAGATCTCCCTAAACTGACGACTGAGCAAAAAAATTCTCTTGATTCTGAGATAAAATTGGAGGAGCTTGGCAAGGTTATTAAGGCCTTACCTACAGGCAAGGCTCCGGGGCCTGACGGCTTTGCTGCTGAGTTTTTCAAATCTTATGCTACAGAACTGGCTCCACTTTTGCTAGAAATTTATATGGAATTATTAAAGAATGAAAGCTTCTGCCAACCATGACGCAAGCATGGATCAGTCTGATTCTTAAAAAGGACAAAGATCCAAGCGAGTGTAAAAGTTACCATCCAATTTCCCTGATCCAGTTAGATAAAGTCGATTAAGTAAAGTTATGACATCTCTTATAGATATAGATCAGGTGGGGTTTATTTGGGGCCGCAGCTCTTCTGATAACATTAGGCGTCTCATCAATATCATATGGTCAGTGGCGAATGAACAATCTCTGGTCGCTGCCATCTCACTTGACGCCGAAAAGGCGTTTGATATGGTAGAATGGGATTATCTTTTTAAGGTTTTGGAAATATACAGGTTCGGGAGTACATTTATTGGATGGATTAAGTTACTTTATAGACACCCAGTAGCGGTGGTACAAACAAATGGACTAATTTCAGATTATTTTACTTTGGATGGGGCACCCGGCAGGGTTGCCCTCTTTCCCCATTATTGTTCTGTCTTGCCCTGGAACCATTAGCAACCGCGATAAGAAAGGAGGATGATTTTCCAGGGGTGGTGGCGGGAGGTATGGCGCATAAACTCTTGCTTTAAGCAGATGATATTTTATTATTTGTATCTGACCCCTGTAGATCTATGCCTTGCCTCCAAAGAATTATTAATTCCTTTTCTAAGTTTTCCAGATATAGAGTCAATTGGTCTAAATCTGAAGCTTTGGCTCTGACAGTGTACTGTCCAGAAACAGCTTTCCAGACGGGTGCTTTCCAGTAGCCCAAACAGGGCATTAAGTATTTGGGTATTTTATTTCCAGCAAATTTGTGTGATTTAGTTTTGACCCCTTAATAAAAAGGTTTTCAAGCGATGTGGGCAGGTGGGCTTCATTACATTTATCGATGATTGGGAAGGTTAATGTTATTAAAATGAATTGTATTCCAAAATTCAATTACTTACTGCAGTCTCTCCCTGTAGATGTCCCCCTCTCTTATTTCAAGCAATTTGATAGCATAGCAAAGTCTTTCATTTGGAATGGTAAGCATCCCAAATTACATTTCAATAAGTTACATAGGCCGATTGACAAAGGTGGGCTAGGCCTACCCAACATTGTATTTTATTATTATGCATTCGGTCTCAGACATTTGGCTCATTGGTCGCTTCCACCTGAGAGAGCCCCTCCCTGGTTCTGTATAGAACAGGAAGTTCTTGCCCCTATATCACCACTGCAGAGCCTTTCTATCAAATTAATCGGAGAAGCTAAGTTACTACCCGTTATCTCGCACTTGAAATCAGTATGCACAAAGGTGTCCAGACTGTTTAATTCTGAAATTTTTTTAAATGTTGCCTCGAGCATATGGCTGAACCCCAAACTATGCATCAGCAAGTCCCCTTTTTGCTGGTCAGAGTGGATTGGGAGGGGGGTTACTACACTCGGTGACCTGTATGAGAGTGGAGTGTTGAGATCCTTTCAAAATTTGGTTCAACTTTTTGGGATTCCTAGATCTCAGTTCTATAAGTATTTACAGCTGCGCCACCTGCTCTGTACACCCTCCTAAAGCGGCAGATACTCTGGGAGAGGTGATTACTGCTTTTGGAAAAGGTCATGAGACATCGGTGTATTACTCCCTGCTAATTCAGAGTCTGGGAGACGGAACTTCAACTTCTCTTAAGAGATAATGGGAGAAAGATCTAAATTTGGTATTGGAGGAGGGAGAGTGGGCTGGGATTCTAAAAAATGTCAAATCTGCATCCAGAGACGCAAGGGTTCGCCTCATGCAATTTAAGATTTTACATAGAGTCTATTGGACCCCCTCTAGATTGCATAGGCTTGGTCTTAAAGACACACCCACCTGCTGGCGATGTCAAATAGAAGATGGAAACACAACCCATGTCTTTTGGGGATGTGTTAAGATGCAAGAATTTTGGATGAGGATTCAGAGTTTTATGTGCGAGGTTTTGGCCCCTCAAATTTTATTTTGCCCCAGACTCTGTATCTTGGGAGATGGGGCAGTCATTAATTTGGAGAATAAGCACATTGTTTTATTATTATTATTTTTTTAATTAATTAATTAATTAATTAATTTTTGTTGTGTGTCTATGGTTGTGTGACCACTGGGGTGTTGTTGGGGGTTGGGTGGGGGATTGGGGGGGGGGCGGGATAGTGGTGGTTGTATATTGATTCTGTATATGTGTGTTCTGCTATGTATATTTAATTGTTGAATCAATAAAAAATGTTAATCGGAAAAAAAGTTTAGAGCACAAAGGCAAAACATTGTAAAGAACTTCGTCTCATGTCTGGGAGCGACAACGCGTCTCAAAGTTCTTGCGTTCCACATTCCTTATGTCTTTGCTGTGCGAATCTATAATATATTTTTCAAAAGTGTCAATTAATCTGCTCTTTGGCACAGTTCAAGTTTGTATTTGACTCTATGCAGGGTTTGGATTTTCTAGACACCGTTATTTCAGGATGACCAGAGCAACATTTCAGTTGCAGTGTTTGGTCTGCTGGTTAGTCCAGTTATAAGCGAGTTATTTAGTCACATTACTTTTTTTGATGCGCATCTTGTATTCCTAGTAAATTCAATTGGAGTTTATTTGGTAAATATGTTTTCATCATAGTTTATATTCATTTCTTCTTATTGAATAAAAACTTTATCCACCTCAAGCGAGTGTATACTTTTTTTAAGCACATTTTGGAGACTTTATTTGTATCTTGGTGTTTCCATCCAGCAGTTTTTATGCAATATCTCAAAATGTGCATAAAAATATGTGGATTGAAACCCAGCTAGTGAAACTGTCACATCAACATGTTTGTAGCTAGCTACCTAAATAATAACATTTCTGGGTTAGTTGCACATATATTTGAAGGTAACTCCTTGAGTACTGAAGTTTGTTACCACAACATTAACGCAATAACGCAAGTTAAGTATGTACATAACGCAAGCTAAGTATGTATAACCGGACCACACACTTGCAGTGCATTTGCAAGCATGCTTGTTTGTGTATTTGTGTAATGTATGTTTCTGGCTTTATGTGAACTCCCCCCCCCCCCCCCAAACAGGAAAGCCACACATTTTAATGTAAATAAGCCCCATTAGAGGTCAAATGAGGCACCATTCGGGGGAAATTAAGACATGACAGAAATATAGGACACAATTAGCTTTTCATTTTTCACTTGAGGATTTGTTTTGCTGTTTTTTTGAAGGATCATTCTAAATTACACAGATTTCTGTCAGTGTGAAGCCCTTTCATTCTCCCACAGAGGCTCGCTGCACTAATACATGCGTCACATGAGATGCCTGCTCTGAGGCGCTGTAAATGAGGCAGCACTAATACATTCCCCCTCAGCAATGGGAGAGCACGTGTATGTTAATGAGAGAGAAAAAAGTCCTATGAGTTGCTTTTCTCTTGTCTTTTTGAGCAGGACTTAGGCAGCACGGGAGGACCACCTCGGAATTGGAAGGGAATTGGGATCGCCTTGGTGGTTATACTGGGGGTCATGTCCCTGGTCACCCTCTCCATTATTATGCTCACCCCTGGTAAGGAGGAGACCAAAGTACTGAAGGAAAATAAAATAGATGAGATGGGTGATCAAATGGAAGCCAGGGTGAAGGAGAGAAAGAGGGAACATACAAGTAGGAAAAGGGAAAAACAACAGAAGATTATAGAGAGCTTGTGTGAGAGCCGGAAGGCTAATATATGAGACATCCATTCACAAAAACAAATACAAAAGGACATTCAGGAACAATGAAACAAAGCCAGCCAGACAGCCTGCTCCGTTAAAAGACCTCATGAAATCGTTTGACGAGCAGTTTTCTTTCCTGTGTTGATGTAAATTGAAACAGGGAGGTTGAGCGATATACATTTTTTGAGACATATAATTTTTTTTTTGTTTTGTTCTTATAAATAGCCAATAGGCTTTATTTACATCACAGTCATGAACCATGATTTTTACTTGCTAGTCGGTTTTAAATGGTATTAGGGGAGGAATATTCTCATTCTAGAGAGTGTTTGATTGGACAAAAATATGTATTGCAAGGGGAATCATCAATATTTTTAGTCCGTTTTGGGCGAGAAGAGAAAGGCTGTACATTTAAATGTGTACATACAGAACTGTGCAAAAGTCTTAGGCATAAGATGTTTCACAAAAACATTAATCATTAAATTGGTTATTTATATCTTCAGCTTTAGTGTGTGAATAGGAAATAACAATTTTAGACTCCAAAACATTCCCATTACAAATAGAAGAACAGGGAGCCCTGCAACAGATAGCATGGCCCCCACAGAGAACACTGAACATTGAGTCAGTCTGGGATTACATGAAGACACAGAAGCAATTGAGACAGCCTAAAAAGATAGATAAACTGGGGTGAATTTTTTAAGAAGCTTGGAACATCCTATCTGCCAACAACCAAGAAAAACTGTGTCCAGGTGTACCTAGGAGAATTGGTGCTGTTTGAAGGCAAAGGTGGTCACACCAAATATTGCTTTAGCTTTTTTTTTATGTTTACTGGACTGTATGATGTTAATTGATACTATTTATGGCATTATTTTTTTAAGAAATCCTCACTATGCAACATTTTTCACAAATGCCTAAAACTTTTGAACAATACTGTATATATCAGCTAAAAGCTAAAAGTTTGTTAACTTTTAAAAGTACACTAGCATATACTGTAGGTGGCTTCAAAGATATAATAGACATGGATAAAAGCCAGAAAACAATTCTGATTTCATGAGGTCTTTAAAGGTGAATTGTGTAATTTTCACGCAACTAGCATCACCAAACAGAATTAAAAAACTATTTATGACTGTTTTCAAACAGGTTTTCCAAACACTTCTCCGGTGCTTCATTGGTCAGACAAACAGTTAGTTCCGCCCCACATTCATGCCATTGGTTGAGCCAATGTTATGTCAGATTGTTTTGAAGTGCCACAGAGCTAAGCTGTTTAAAATTTTCAGTCAATGTACAAAATGGCTTACTCATAGTTGTTGTATATTAAAGAGAGAGTTCACCTAAAAATGTAAATTCTCTCATCATTTACTCACCCTCATGCCATCCCAGATGTGTATGACTTTCTTTCTTCTGCAGAACACAAACAAAGGTTTTTAAAAGGATATCTGAGCTCTGTTGGTCATTACAATGCAAGTGAATGATGACCAGAGCTTTGAAACTCCAAAATCCATATCTTTAATCCATTACTTCAGAAGTGATAAAATAGGTGTGGTTGAGAAACAGATCAATATTTAAGTCTTTTTATATATATATATATATATATATATATATATATATATATATATATATATATATATATATATATATAAATCTCCATTTTCACTTTCACATTCTTTCACATTTTGAAAGTGAAAGTGGAGATTTATAGTAAAAAAGGACTTAAATATTGATTTGTTACTCAGTGACACTTATCATATCTCTTTTGAAGATATGGATTTAATCACTGGAGTCTTATGGATTACTTTTATGTGACGTTATGTGATTTTTGGAGTTTCAAATGTCTGGTCATCATTCACTTGTATTGTAAGGACCTACAGAGCTGAGATATTCATCTAAAAATCTTTGTTTGTGTTCTGCAGAAGAGAGAAAGTCATAAACATCTGGGATGGTATGAGGGTGAGTAAATGATGAGAGAATTTTCATTTTTGGGTGAACTATCCCTTCAAGGTGGGATAGTAGAAAGTTGTGTTTTAACATAAAAAAAAACTTCACCCTTAATGATTTTGTCTTCAGACTAATCTAATCCTTATATAAATTGAACATTGTGATTGAGTTGAAAGTGAACTCTTTGATATTCTTGGTACAGGCAGGGTTTGTCCTCTAGGTTGTTTTTGTCCTTAACTGACTGTCTGATCTTGTATTTCAGACGAATCTCATCTCCTGCTGCTGTCTCGTCTCACTTTGGAGAACCTGGAGAGTGAAGATTTCAAAATTCACGACCCATGTGCAAAGTGGCTAAATGGTGAAACCTCTGCATTGTACTTACTGCATTTTAGTTAATGGATGCTGTAACTGACACCAGTTAATTGACTTGATTTACTAAGAAAGTAAATGGCCTTAATATTGATTTCATGTTGTGTTTAACTTGTGACACTAAAATGATTCTGTACAGGTTGAATGTTGAAATAGACTTGGCCTAGTTTGAAACTTAAGCTTTGGTTGTTAATATCTGTTTCTTTCAGAGAATGAGGTATCACTATGCACTCGGGAGGGTCACGTTCAAATCCATAATCTCAACACCAATCTAACCACCACACTGCTGGACAACAGCACCTTGGTTAGTGTATGCTGACGTACACATGCATGCATTCACATATTCACATTAAAGACCACAATACATTTGTCCCATCCACAGAGATACTTAACATACTGAATAAAGTCCATATTTACTCTTGTCCTCATCTTAAACCTCTGACCACCAGCGTAGTGCAGCACTCTGCAGAATTACAACCCCCTTGAGGCATGTGACCAAGACAAGATATACAACTCCATTAGCTCAATTCTTAAGGAGCCTGACAAAGGGGTCACTAGTAGGGTGGAGGGAGAGAGAGGGGGTATGGAAAGGTTGCTAAACGTCTTGTAGTAACAATCAGAATGATATAAAGTGAGCAAAGAAAGAGCAAATAGTGTTCTTAGGCTCTGACAGTTAAAGCTTTTTGTTGTATTCTCTTTTTTCTACACTTATCCCCAGTTGATCCCGTAGCATATGTCTTCAAAGAGACTGTTTCAGCAGGGCAGCCCTTTGAACGCTGGAGCTGGGTGATGCTGAGAAACATATATGGGTCATTGCCTTAGATGCTCAATACAATGTTGTCAAGATGGTGGAGATTTCTCTTCTAAAGCCCCTTTACACACTGTCAACACTGTTATACTCACACTGCATCCATGTCCCAGCAACACGGTTTATTCATTTTGTGCACACAATGGATTCAGAGATTTGTAAACTGTTTTTTAAGGTACATTCCGGGTTCATTACAGGTTAAGCTTGATTTGAGTCAAAATTATTTTCTGTAGCGAAATAGAGCTTGTCTCTCAAACATGTTTATAATGATGCACTTACAATGAAAGACTCTGGTACAAGACAGTGCACTGTGATAAAAATACACGCTGTTTTGAAAGTATAGTCACAAGACTTTATGCGTCATCTTAACATGAGACTAATCTGATAAAATCCTTGTCTGTGTAAAGTTACATCCAGTATTTCAACTCTTGTCATGACCATGTAATGCCATTAAATATAGTACCTTTGGCATGATATGCACAGTGATACCAGTAAGGGACTGTTTTCCTGAAGATAACTCCACCGATAGGAATTATGTTCATAACACAATCAGAAGTTCATACGCCTACAATAGTATTCCCACAAATAAAAGGACGATTTAAACAACTTTACAACTCAAGTAACACATTTTTTTAGAAAAATTAATATAAGTGTTAACAAATGTTGTTTTTGTTTGGTTTTGTCTCGTTTTTTGTTTTGTTTTCCGTCTCGTTTCTTTTTTTTTTTTTTTTTTTTGCAAACTGAGGGACGAGTCAAAATTATTGTATTATGGTAATAGACAGTATATCTCAGATCTATCTTTGAACCCAACATAAGATCAAAGGTCAAGTTTGTTTATACTTGGTATTGATTCTTGTTTTAGGATCTGAAATCCATGAGGTTCCAGGTTTCTGCTGATAAGAAGTTCATCCTGATGGCCTACGATATCCGCCATGTGAGTAATATAAACAGAAATGCACAGAGAAGCTCTCATGCCCACATGGTTCCTTCATTACCTGTTGGGATTTTGGAAGAGAACAAAAATGTTCTTAATGATTTTCTTTTATTGTTTTGGGTTTTCATGGTCAATGAAAACACAGAAACACATACAAATGTTTAGTAATGCTTTTCAAATCATGGCAGGGACCGTGGATAGACTTCTATTGTTATTACATTTGTGGTGCTTGCTAAGGCAAGCATCACTATTACTATTGCTCAATTACTATCACTGATATCTATCGCCTTCCAAACAATAAAAAAACGCATACAAATCTGATAGACTTACACTGAAGGAGAGAGCTAAGCTTAGGGACCAGAATATCACAGAGACTCGGTGGTGAGCTCTTTAAATTTAAGCCAGTTTGCAACTGCCTTGCAACCAGATTGCAATGCCCTAGCAATGCTGTATATCGACAGTAATTTCTGCAGCATGTTCAATACTGAAAGCTGCTCCGTTTAACAGCAAACCTGAAAGGAATAGAATATTCAAATGCAGAGGACGTGGGTTAATAGAACTAAGAAGGAGGGATACTGAGGAGAGGAGACTAGAGGAGAGGAGAGGGGAGGAGAGGAGAGGGGTTGTTTTGGCTATAAATTGTAATAAGATTCACACTTTGTGATTACAGGAGGTTTTAGCAACAGCACTAAAGGGCTGAAAATACACTTGTAGACTATTTGTCTGAGTTACAATAGCAATCTGTAGTTAGAATCCCCTTGCCAACCTTCCACTTCAGAAAATAATCATCTCTGAAGTAAACTGTTGTCTCTTCTTAAAAGAGAATGCTATAACAGAGTGCAGACATGAGTAACAGAGAAAAGAAAAAAGCTGAAAACACTGACATATTAGAATGCATACATATCCGTACATACATATCTATCCCTCTCTCAATTGCTCGCTCTCTCTCTCTCTCTCTCTCTCTCTCTCTCTCTCATTTTTAGTCTCCACTTGGGATTTTGATTCTTTGTGTATTTGTATGTATTCCATATTGTGCATTTAGCTCTAATCTCATGAAAACATATCTAGGCTGCATATCACCTGAAAATTAAAAGAAGACAAAAGTAAGAAATTATATTTTGCATAAAGAAACTTAAGCCTATTGAAGGACTATTAAGATTATTTGCATTGCGACAGTATTTTCATGACAATTAAGCAAAATTTTCACTCTAAATTCTTATACCATAATGTGTTTTGCTTTAATATTTTTTGTTATTCCCATTATTATCAGAGGTGATTAAATTCTTAATTGTGTGATACTGTTTTTCCTCTTTTAAAACTGCATAAATTAAAGGCAACACCAATACAACCATAATAGAATAGAACAGAATAGTATCTTTTATTGCCACACAGCAAGTCCAGTGGAAAGTGTTGTAGGTACAGCTAGGTAGAATACATGGGATAAAGTGCACATTAGCAAATGTACAGTTACAGTAATATTTGTAAGACAATACAATATACAATACAGTACAAAGCACTATAGAACAATATATACAATACAGAACAAAAACACTGTTCACTATGCAATGAGATACAAGAGACAATGTACAAAAACAGTATAGAAATTGCAATACAGTGCATACAGAAAACAGATGGGTAATGATTTTTGATATAAAAATTCTTAATTTAAAAAATATATCCTTATTTTCTGTGCATTAAACTTAGTTATAAAATGTCACAATGCAAAAAATCATATTGTTTCTAAAACAACAATTTTTTTCTTAATTTTGGGGCTAAATATGACCCAGGCATGTTCTTGACAGGTTTTGTGACTTTCATATAATCGTGCATTTACTAGAACTCACACAGGATAAATGACACCAATCTGTGTGGTCACAACTGCAGGGAAACACTGGATTTCTCAGTTAGTTCTCCACCTCCTTTCACAGTCTCTACCTCTATTCCTTTATCTCTTGCGCTCCCCCATTTCCTCTTATCTCTAAAGAGTATGTGCTGACTGAGGCAGTTTGCAGCTCAAGCAACCAAACTGAGCACAGCTGCACTACACAGAAATTACACACACACACAGAGAATGAGAGAGAGAGAGAGAGAGAGAGTATGGGGACAGAAGAAGTGGAGGATAAAAACGATGCGATCTGCAGTCGCCCAAGGATCACCCTGTCCAATCGAAATCAATCACCGGAATGAGATGAATGGGGTGTGTAAGTGTGTATGTGTGTGTACAGAATGTGGAAAGAGATTAGAAAAAACACTGGAAAAGAGTAAAAGGGAAAGAAGCAGAAAGGAAAATAGAAAATGACAGACCAGAATAGAGATGTGAAAATCTGAGGGAAGGAAGAAAATGGAAAGGGAGAAAGCTTTAGTTTTAGAAGGAAAAGAGGGAGCAAATAAAATATATCTTGAGAGTGAAACAGAGAAGGAATGAGAGAAATTGAAACAGCAAGGATAGCATGAGGGATAGCCTGGGTAAAATCAAAAGATACCTAGAGAGATAAGGATATAAGAGAGCTTTGGAAGAAGAAAAAAGCTGAGCTGGTTTAAAATTTAAGGCACAGAGCT
Organism: Myxocyprinus asiaticus; assembly: GCF_019703515.2. NCBI lineage: Eukaryota > Metazoa > Chordata > Actinopteri > Cypriniformes > Catostomidae > Myxocyprinus > Myxocyprinus asiaticus. The sequence goes on along the minus strand of NC_059372.1, from coordinate 13,450,543 downwards.
AAGCAGAGGAAGTCAAAGTTACACAAAAAAAATATATTTTTGTTAAATTTACAACAAGGATGCCAGAATTTTAGCAATTGTTATGACTTAATTTGTACAAAAACATACGACTTATACATTAAACAGTCACATGCACTTCACAAAAATGCGATTGGAACCCGGATGTGTAGCTTTCTTCCATATAACACATCAGGCCTTTCAACATTAATATTATGATTATGTTAATGCTCTGGATAGGGTAAGGTATTACACTATATGGTTAGGTTTAGGGATGACGTTTGGGTTAGGGTTTAAAATTACGAAAACACAGTTTTGGATTAACACAGAACATTGCGAACTACAAGGACACGAGGGAAACGTCTCTCATTGGTGGGTGTATAACTCGGACGACTTTGTACAAATTAACTTGTACGAATTGATACGAATTCGCCATCTTGTACTATTCTAAAGATTTCTCATAAGATAGGGTTGATTTTACCACAAAAGTACAGTGATGATATTACAGGATGGCATTTTGGTGACTGTATATTTTACAGTTTCTAACTGTATATGGGTAGTTGACATTAAAAAAACTAATTTTCAAAATATTAGCAACTACAGTCTTGACCAACACAAAATAGGTATCGTTTGAAACCTTAGAAGTTGTACTTTCCAATGCATGCAGGTATTATGACAAAAACTGAACATCCATCCATCCATCTTCTATAGCCACTTGTCCTATGCAGGGTCACGGGTAGTGCTGGAGCATATCCCAGCTGTCTCGGGCTGAAGGCAGGGAAACACCCTGGACAGGTGACCAGTCCATCACAGGGCCCAAAACTGAACAAGTGCTTTGAAATTTGCAGACAGATCAGAAGTGTTCCGTTTTGATAATTTATTAACAAAAAAACATTTGCACTACATTTGTACATATTACTGCAATCAGTAAAAACATCAATCTGATTAAATAGCTATGTGTCATATGTTGTTGGAAAGCTCTCAAAAAGTATAATACAACCAGCCAACAGACAAAAATATAGCGAGTAATAGCTAAGTATAATTATTTGTCAATTGTGTTGGTGTTGCTTATATGCCGTGTTTTCACTTATAACTTCACAAAAATAAATGGAACATAAATTGTCACATACCATTATTTAGAGGAGGTGATTATCTTTCAAACTAACACAAGGTAATCGGATGCACAGATCATTAGATAATCCACACAAAGCACAATGTTACATATGGCCACCAGGAGATGGCGGCAAGTAAATGACACAGACTCAATGATATAGTCTCAGAGTAAAAAGGCACTCATTCTGTGAAATCTACTAAAATCATGTCTCCATGCTATGCATAACTTTAATCATTTTTGTGTCTGCATGTGTAATTAGTTTACATACAATTATGTTTTATTTGTTTGGAGAGGCTTTAGGACAACTGGTGACGTTTTTGTACACTATGATAAATTATTTTAGTAATGCTATAACTTTATTGCTTTGTCGTATTAACAGATACAGTTGACATGATTGGGAACAAAACAAAAGCAGTTTTCTTTGAGCAACCTTATTTACACCCAGAGATATATAATGTCAAATAAGAAAAAGTACATTTTTGGGTAAAAAATTCAGCAGTTTCTTAGGCTAAGAGTCTCAGAATGTATCATAATCTATATCATTAAAACATTTGAAAAGTTCTTTACAATGATACCAATTACTTGACCTTCCTTGTTTTAGTCGAGTTATAAGCCTTTCATTTTCTTTAAAAACACTTTCAGAGCTTAAAGGTGAGACACTTCTGTACAGTATATTCTCCAAAACCTATTTAAAACAGCATTTTGCCAATTAAAAAAAAAAAAGTTAGATTGTATGCAGCTTTTATGAACTCATTAGTTAAAAGACTAGTACATGAATGTAACAATTAAGAAGGTAAGGAGGAAGCTGGGAACGGCTTGACAAACACGGACATTTAATGACACTTTTCAGCGTACAAAGAAACAAACACGCACTGCTTTTCAGCCAGCTGCGTCAAATCATAAAAACACTTCAATATGTGGACAAGCTTTGTGTGACGAGACAGGAGAGGATTGAGGATCTAAATGCAGCCTTTCAAAACAAAAGTAAACCAGGTAACTCAGAACATAATGAAACAAAACACAGGGAACAAAAGCACAACATAATACAGATGAAGACTGACAAATAAACCAGGGGAATCAAGGGCTTAAATACACAAGGGAAAACAAGGGAATGAGGAACAGCTGGAGAAACAATCAGGGGAAAACCAATCATGAAGAAACTACAAAGGACTACAACACTAACAGGAAACAGGAACAGGGAACTAAACCAGAATTTCAACATGTCAAGACAAAAAACAGGGAATATGTGACAGAGCCCCCCCTTTTAAGGAGCGGATTCCTGATGCTACAAAAACAAATTGTCCATGGGGCATGGGGGACAAAAAAAAACAGGTAGTTCTGGGGGTGCACAAGGGGAGTAGAGGAACAAGGCAAAGTCAGGGAGGCTTGAAACCAAGGCGGAGCTGGAGGGATGGAGAGCCAGGGTGACGCTGTAGGCTCAGAGGACCAAGTAGACCAGAGCAGATCAGGCAGGCGGCCAGAAGACCAGGGAGACCAGAGCAGATCAGGCGGACGGCCAGGAGACCAGAGCAGATCAGGCAGACGGCCAGGAGACCAGAGCAGATCAGGCAGATGGCCAGGAGACCAGAGCAGATCAGGCGGATGGCCAGGAGACCAGGGAGACCAGAGCAGATCAGGCGGACGGCCAGGAGACCAGGGAGACCAGAGCAGATCAGGCGGACGGCCAGGAGACCAGGGAGACCAGAGCAGATCAGGCGGACGGCCAGGAGACCAGGGAGACCAGAGCAGATCAGGCGGACGGCCAGGAGACCAGGGAGACCAGAGCAGATCAGGCGGATGGCCAGGAGACCAGGGAGACCAGAGCAGATCAGGCGAAAGGCCAGGAGACCAAGGAGACCAGAGCAGATCAGGCGGACGGCCAGGAGACCAGGGAGACCAGAGCAGATCAGGCGGATGGCCAGGAGACCAGGGAGACCAGAGCAGATCAGGCGGACAGCCAGGAGACCAAGGAGACCAGAGCAGATCAGGCGAAAGGCCAGGAGACCAAGGAGACCAGAGCAGATCAGGCGGACGGCCAGGAGACCAGAGCAGATCAGGCGGATGGCCAGGAGACCAGGGAGACCAGAGCAGATCAGGCGGACGGCCAGGAGACCAGGGAGACCAGAGCAGATCAGGCGGACGGCCAGGAGACCAGGGAGACCAGAGCAGATCAGGCAAAAGGCCAGGAGACCAAGGAGACCAGAGCAGATCAGGCGGACGGCCAGGAGACCAGAGCAGATCAGGCGGATGGCCAGGAGACCAGGGAGACCAGAGCAGATCAGGCGGACGGCCAGGAAACCAGGGAGACCAGATCAGGTGGACGGCCAGGAGACCAGAGAGACCAGATCAGGTGGATGGCCAGGAGACCAGAGAAACCAGAGCAAATCAGGCTGATGGCCAGGAGACCAGGGAGACCAGAGCAGATCAGGCAGATGGCCAGGCGACCAGAGCAGATCAGGCAGATGGCCTCAAGGTGGGGACTGGGTCAGGAGTCCTGGGAGGCGGCCGCAGGGCCGAGACAGGGTCAGGAATCCTGGGAGGTGGCCCTAGGGCCGAGACAGGGCCAGGAGGCCTGGGAGGCAGCCACAGGACAGGGTCGGGCAGCGGAGCCACTGTAGGAGTCGTCTCTGGGGGAACGGGCGGAGCCGCAGGAGGAATGGTCTCTGGGGAAATGGTCTCCGGGGGCGGAGACGCTGGGGAAATGGTCTCCAGGGGCGGAGTCGTGGAAGACTCTGGGGCGGAGCTGTGGAAGATGGAGCCGTGGGAGGCTCAAGAGGCCAAGCCGTGGAAGGCGGAGCCGTGGGAGGCTCGAGACAAAGAGTCCTGGATGAATGGGAAATGACCTCCATGGTCGCAAACATGGGAAGAGACTCAGGAATGACCTCTGTGGTCGTGGGCATGGGCAGAGACTTGGAAACGATCTCCGTGGTCGTGGGCTTGGGCAGAGACTCGGAAACGACCTCCGTGGTCGTAGGCAGAGACTCGGAAATGACCTCCGTGGTCGTGGGCATGGGCAGAGACTCGGGAACGACCTCCGTAGTAGTGGGCATGGGCGGAGACTCAGGAATGACCTCCGTGGTTGTGGGCAGAGACTCGGAAACTACCTCTGTGGTCGTGAACATTGGATGAGACTCAGGAAAGACCTCCGTGGTCGTGAACAGGGGAAGAGACTCGGGAATGACCTCCATGATCATGTACATGGGAAGAGACTCGGGAACGACCTCCGTGGTCATGTACATGGGAAGAGACTCGGGAACGACCTCCGTGGTCGTGGGCATGGGAGGAGACTCGGAAACGACCTCCGTGGTCGTGGGCATGGGAGGAGACTTGGGAATGACCTCTGTGGTCGTCGGCACGGGAGGAGACTCGGGAACAACCGCCGTGGTCGTGTACATCGGATGAGACTTGGGAACGGAAACTTCTCTTCCTCCTCCTCTGGATGGCCGAAGTTGGCAACGCTGGCTCTGGGACGGGCGAGGCTGGCAATGCTGGCTCTGGGACAGGCAAGGCTGGCAACTTGTTGGCCATGGCAGGCGTGGGCGCTGGCTCGTTGACCGTGGCAGGCGTGGGTGCTGCCTCGTTGACCGTGGCAGGCGTGGGCTTAGACAATTTTTGAGGTAGGGTCTTCATGGACCTACGCACTGACATCAATGGCAGATCATACAACGTGGAGACAGGGGCCGTGGAAGCAGGTTTTGGCCTGGGGTTCCCACCATAATCCACTGTATAAGGGGAACCGCTAAGTTCCAGAGCCTTCTCCACATAATCGCCAAGCATCCAGTGAGGATCAGCCGGAGGCATGAGTTCCCTCAGTGCACTATTCAGACCGGCCCGGAAAAAAAAACACCTGGATAGTGCACTACATTTTCCAGCTCTAAAAACTCATGGGCGTGATCCTCAACTGGACGGACCTTGCTGAAGGAGTAGAATCCTGATGGCCGCTAGATATATTTCTTGGTCATTCTTTCTGTGACGAGACAGGAGAGGAATGAGGATCTAAATGCAGCCTGCTTTAATAAAAGCAAAGTAAACCATAATGAAACAAAAAACAGGGAACAAAGCACAGCATAATACAGATGAAGAATAACAAAGAAACCAGGGGAAAACAAGGGCTTAAATACACAAGGGAAAACAAGGGGATGAGGAACACCTGGGGAAACAATCAGGGGAAAACCAATCATGAAAAGAAACTACAAAGGACTACAAAACTAACAGGAAACAGGAACAGGGAACTAAACCAGAATTTCAACATAAAACTCAAGAAAAAAACCAGGGAATATGTGACACTTCGTACATCTCTCTCCCATCTGCTGCTGTCTCCTCTCCTTAAATACTCCCACCTCCCCTCGCTGGAACATGAGGCAGGTGTGACGTGCAGGTGGAAGTCATTTGCCATTAATATTCCTGGCCTCGCTCTGCCCAGATGCCACTCGGCTCCGCCCTGAACACCACAATGAAATATTTGTACTTAAAATTACAATTAATTTATCTCACCATTTAAAATTAAAAGTTTATTAAAAATTATTGCCTTCTTAAAAATCAATTTTCACAGCAAATTAGTGTTGGGGGAGCTACATCTTAAGCTACAAGATACTCATTACTTAAAATACAGAAGTTAAACAACAGTCATGCTGCTCTTTTAAAAAAGTAGTTAGCTACACTACAAGTTACTAACAAGAAGTATCTAACTACATTGAATTTATAAAGAAGAAAATATTTTTAAATATATTTAAGGTATATTTTACTGTCTAAGATATGTACATTTTAACATTCTTTTTTTACAATAATTGTTTTTACAGGATAAACAGTTAAATGTTCACAAAGATTAAAAAATGAAGAGACAAGGCTATTTTGAACTGGGCAATTCACTGGAGATTGAAAGCACAGAGGAAGATGTGTTGTGTTGAACATGAATCGAAAGATTTCAAAGTCAGAATCAGCACTACAGAAAGAATGGACAAGAAAAAAACATCGGGGAGGCAAACTAGGGCAAATCTCACCAGTGCTGTGCACTTTTGGCTCTGAGGATTGTATGGGCACAAAAAAATCTGTGCAACAACAGCAGTGTCACTATAATGCTGATCCCACGTGAACAATATTCTGTTTCCTCTGTTTGCTGTATGGATATTAATTTTGTGAATCCCAAAGAGGAAATCGTAGGAACTCGAGCTGCGTAATCGCATTGGGACAGGCCCTGAGTGTCACTTGGTCTGAAGCCCTTGTACAATCACAACAATTTATTGGCTGGGTGGGGCTTAAGCGACGCCCCTAGGGAGCTACATCATGGCTCCATAAAAGCACTCGCTTTGGTGCCATTGAGTCAGATTTTCTGTTCTTCAGTTCACGATTTTGTCTAAGCCCGTGTTTGTTCCAGCGACTCATGTCGAATCGAGGATTATTAATCCTCCCTTTTGAGTGTTGAACACGTAAGGACGTTGTTTATACAGCGTAAATTTCAGAGCAATTTTAATGTGTTTTTTTCCAAACTTTACAAGGGTCTGGCTGAGACAGCTGGACTTCACACTTGTTCCAGTTCAACGGCCTCCAGATTTAGAGCTCCATGTGCGGGAGCCATTTGGGATTTCGAACGGACATCGGGTTCTTCCTCGTATATGTTGCCCTGCCCCTGAGCGAAAGCACAAGTCTTGTTGGACATGCTCTGAGGCCTAGCTCGGCGGCCATTTTCTGATGAATAAAGCGTGCAAAAGAGTTACCATGCGTGTCTTGAGCCATCTGCATTAAAAAATGCTGTATGAGAGAATTCATCATTGGTAGGTAAGAAACAAATTGGCCACTTTGTCCTTATTGTCTTTATCTGTGTTGTTCTTGAGAATGCACATGAATAAGGCAATGGAGGAGCGGCCTCTGCCTTTCTCTCTCTACCCACCCTGTTCAAAGCGAACTGCTTGCGGCAGAGGGGATCATGCACGGGCCGGTGAGCCCGGCCGCAGAACGAGGGGGCTGGAATAAGAGAATATTTCCCAACAGAGTGATGGTGAACCAACGCGCGGAGTGCTTCATCGATGCCATTATTGTTTCGGGATTCTATCAGGAGATGCAAGGTATTTTAACTCGTTTCTTTTATCCTTCGCCATTCATGGACCACGCAGGCATTCTGGTGAGACAAGAGACATGCACTGCTATCTCTGCTCAATTTTTCAGTGGCGGCATGTATGTCGCTCTTTTCAGTCAGCTGTTGGATCTACACACGATGGTTTTGCAGTCCAACCAAGCACATTGCATTAAGGAATGACTTTGAGCTAATATCAGCTCCGTTTGGAATTTCCCTCGTGTTTTCCCCCCGTGGCTCGCGCTGTGGAACGAGTTGGTCAAGGCGATGCTTTTGTTCATGAGGGTGTTTCGCGTTATCCGGGTACTACATGTTGTTCCCCCATTATATGCTGGGAACGGTTTAGTGTCTAACCCTTTTTTCAGTACACAAATTTAGCTCAGTTCCCCCGTAATTTACACTGGCAAACGAGCATTGAATATTTTCAGCTTGAATTTGGCCTCTGCCTCCATGACCAAGGGTCTCGGGTCACGTGTAATATAACTCAATGTACAATATAAATAGGTTTACACAGGAGCCTATGGGCTTGCTGTGTAACGAAGGATGAGCCACCATTCAGTGAACGAAATTGGAAATGTTCGCACATTAATGCTGATTCTGTTTTTTTGTCTCAAGACATGCATAACAGAATTCAGTGTTCGCTGGGCACAAGTGTACACAAAAACACACAGTGAACATAAGCACCACATGTTGTCCCCCCATAAAGAATGCTAGGGCCTTTGTGGTGAACCAGTTTTCTCAAATAAACATTCCCCCCAATGTTCATACACTTTCCGCTGTTCAGATACCAGGGAAAATTTTATTCAGTCAGCGTCCCTGCTGTAAATACATTTCAGGGCACCCATCATTTATGCCTAAATACAATAAAGGCAAAAACATTATCAAATTCCCTTCAACCAGCCACAGTATTGGAGGAGCGAAGGCTTCCCTCCACTGTGCCGATGGGCAGTCACCAAAAGTAAGCCAAGCACACCATCTAGTGGGTACAGGTCGCGTTGCAGAAAAGAGTCATGCATTAATCCCTCTGTCTCCCCATCTGTCAGCTTGGCAGTAGCTGTAGGGCATTTCAAACTGGGTACTTCAAACGGGAAAGCATGGATATGTAATTCAATTCAGGCGGGTTCCGACAGATGTTTCTGTTCTTGAAGCCCCATTTTTGATTCAGGAAATTCACTCACTCTTAGAAAAAGGGGCAATAGAGGAGATTCACCCTTCTCAGAGAGAATGCAGCTTTTACAGCCGTTATTTTCCGGTCCCAAAAAAAGACAGCGGTCTGCATCCCATTCTGAATTTAGAGACATTTGAATTTCGCTCTAATGAAATATCAATTCAGAATGCTGATGCAGAAACAAATAATGTCACAAGTGCAGCCGGGGGACTGGTTTGCAAGAGCGTTTTGGGGCCAGGGTTGCCCTGGCAACGCTTAAAGTCTATGTTGCCGCTATAGCAGCTGAGCATGCAATTATCAATGGAGTCTCTGTCGGTAGACAGTCTCTTGTCTCACGTTTTATGCATGGGGTACGCAGGCTTAGACCTTTTTGTCCCTTCTGCATTCCCTTATGGGATTTATCTGTTGTTTTAGAGGTCCTCTCGGGTGCTCCGTTTGAGCCCTTGGCAACAGTCGCTGATAAGTTTCTGACTTTTAAAACGGCCCTGCTGGTAGCATTGGCATCATTTAAAAGGGTTGGTGATTTGCATGCCCTGTCGATCAATCCCTTATGTATGGATTTTGCGCCAGGGTGTTTAAGAGTGGTGTTAAGACCTTGTTTGGGCTATTTGCCTATGGTCGTTTCTACATCATTTCGGTCGCATACTGTTAATTTTCAGGCTTTCTATCCTCCCCCTTTTGAGTCGGAGGAGCATGAAAGATTGCATATGCTTTGCCCAGTTCGGGCGCTGCAAGTTTATACTGACCGTACCTGCCAGTGGCGTAAGTCAGAGCAGTTGTTTGTGTGCTTTGGTGGCCGCAACAGGGGTGTTTCTGTGTCCAAGAAAAGATTGTTTTTTGGCTTACGGATGCAATTACAGACCTTTGCCTTCGGGTATTTCATCCCATTCTACGAGGAGCGTGGCGTCCTCATGGGCTTTGGCTAGAGGTGCGTCCTTGGAGGACATTTGTATGGTGGCAGGTTGGTCCTCTCCGCATATATTTGTTAGATTTTATAATCTGGATGAGGATTTGACTCCTGCTTCCCAGGTTCTCTCTTTTGGAACAGGAATAAACTCATAATTTTCTCTGTTTATTCAGATGCTTTAGCTCGCTTGTGCGCCGCTATATGCTTGCCACACAGGCGTAGACATTTGGCAGCTACTGTTCGCATGGGGTGAATGTATATCATTCCCAATGCGATTACGCAGCTCGAGTTCCTACGAAAGGGAACGGCTCAGATACGTGAAACATAACCCTGGTTCCCTGAGTGGGAACGAGACACTGCACAAGCTGGCCATACTCTCTAGCAGCTGCATAGACTTGTGCCTTCCTGCAGAAATTCTGACTAGATGGCGCCAAAGCGAGCGCTTTTATGGAGCCTGTGACATAAAAATAAATTGGCATGATTGTACAAGGGCTTCAGACCACGTGACACTGTCCCAATGCATCTCGTTCCCACTCAGGGAACCAGAGTTACGTTTCACGTAACCAAGACAATTTGTGTCTCCCACAACTGGAATACATAATAGAAAATATTCTTCTAAAACTCTTAAACCTTGACTCATTGATATTTCAGTTCTCTCTCTCTTTCACACACACACACACATACTTGTGTTTCTCTTTGTAACATTGAAATATTAAGCAGAAATGTGTCTTTTTTGATAGATTTTATAGCGGTACAACATCTGAACATTCGTCCATTAACTAAATAATTTTTTAAAGGTGAAGTGTGTAATTTCTGTGCCACTAGCATAACCAAATTAAACTGCAAATATAATTTTACTAAAAATAAAATAAATTGACCTAACAGATTGTCCCGCCCCAAACTGGAACCATTGGTTGAGACAATGTTGCTTTTTCGGGCTGGTCAGGATGCTTAAACAAACAAAGTTCTGTTTTTATTTTACCACAGAGTTTACACTTTAGGGGAAGTCAACCTCTGAAAGGTTACCTATACTGTAGTTGACTCTGCACATTAAACTGGGATAAGAGAAAGCATTTTAACATTGGAAAAAAAACACACAGTTAAACTGTGTTAGAAAGTGCAAAATTGTGCTGTTCTGTTTTTAGTATGCAGTGCAAGGCATGACATTCAATCCTATTAGGCTTTTGGGAAGCAAATCCCGCTCAGAGCTTGTCGCCACACTGCATCCTGTACAGATGCAGAGAAAGTACAGATCGATGGGTCTAATTTCACAGAAATCATTACAGGCCTAACTGATCAATCCTAAGGTAATATATTTTCATATGGCCAAATGCATTGTAACGTACTGTCCTGCATACAGGCAAAAAGTACAGTAGTCTTTAGAGACCTTAAGGATATATAGATAGATAGATAGATAGATATTGATTTAAGTCCCTTTTTACATGGAATTCAGTGGAGTGTGATTCAAACTGGAGGATCATCTCCAGCCTTAAGAATGATATTGACTCAAATAATCATGCTGATTGAGATGACCATGAGCCACTAGAATTCTGTCATGTGATCCCATCCATGTCAAAATCAGCTAGTGAAAAATGAACAGCATAACAATATGTGTAAAAGGTTGAAAAATGTGTATACATTTCAGAATATCTTAGTGTTTGTTATGTGTCCCTTTTGCTTTAATGACAGCATGCACTTGAACGGGCATGAATTCTACACTGAAAAAAAAGGGAAATCAGCTCTATTGAAAATACTTAACCAATACACTTGAAATCAACTTAATACATTTATGTTCGAGATGAGAACATAATTATATTGCGTAAAGTCCAAGTGATATTCAACACAGTCATTAAAAAGTGATATGATCACATTGCTATGAAATGTTAAATTGATTCAGACTTCTAACGGACGGTGTTCACTCAATGAGATTTCTACTCTTGCTCAGTTAACTTATTTAAAATGAGCTAATGCTACACAATTATTTAGCATTTGGACTCAAGTTCATTTCATTGTGTACAATCCATCTATGTTCACTTCATCCAATTCTGTTGGGACTATGTGAATAATATTTGTTGCATCAATATATTGCTGAAACCAGGCAGAGGATTCATAAATATTGTGTTATTTTAATGTATTTCTACTCAAAATGAAACAAGTAGGAGATTTGTTAGTGTTTAATGTTCTGTTATGTTGGGATTTAGATGAGCTTCTGTCAAGTTGAATTTTTGTTGGAAGTTAGCATTGTGGAGAAGAGTGGAGATAATGGTTATGTCGAGGTTGGGTACATTACTACTGAAAAATCAGTGTGTATTGCTTTTCTCATGAAGCAAATACAGAGGGATCATTAGTTTAATGACTGATTGGGAGTCTGAAAACTCTCAGCAGCACCATACTTGTTATACAGTACAAAAAAGGTAGATATTATAGGCTAATGTGTTTGTTTCTAGATTGGTTATTTGAACAGATCAAATTTAAGTTAGGTTAACTCAATTAATTTAGTGTACTGCTTACTGCAGACTATACAGTATATACTGATGCAGGCTACTATTTAAAAAAATAGTATGTGAAACAGTATGCAGTATGTAATGATAAATGTTTAAAATGGTAGTATACATTGTGTTTATGTTGCATGTTTAATTCAGTGAACTATTTTCTTGAAAGTCAAAGTTTTAATCCAGTTTTCTGTAAAAATGATAGGTTTTAAATGCACAGTCTAACACCAGTTATGCTTAAAAACCATACATTGTATAAGGTAATGTAAATGCCATTTATTGGTGTAAACGATATAGTTTAAGATCATTTTAAGCAAAACTTGATCTGTCCATTGTCAGAGTTTTAACTTTACATTTGCATTTAGTCATTTAGCAGACACTTTTGTCCAAAGTGAGGAATAGAACAAGCTATTTGTCATACAAAAGTCAACCATTTCTGCAGTATCCCTCTACCAAAGTACAAATAGTGCTTTGAATGTAAACACCTTTATTGCTGTTCTTGTGACTTATTCTATGTGCACATATTTTGATGTCAAAACTGGAGAAAAACAAGACTATTTCTCTTGTGAGAAAAGTCTTGTGTAAACGTTAAAAAGATCTTTAAAATCGTAATATTCCATGCAGCAAATGTTCTGTCTTGTCCTGCACATTTTGGCAAATAAAGTTGGTCATTTGAGTATTCCATGCATACAGGAAATGTACATGATGTGCACAGTTTTTGTACTGTACACTGAAGGAATATTTAAAGTGGGGTGAGTAGCATGCTATTCGGAACATATGTGTCTGTGCAATTTAGGGATCTACCATGTCCTCTTCCCCTTTCCAGGTATTCTCACAGTCCTTCACTGCATCCTTTGCAATCTACACAGTGAACAGTGGGTAGGTAGAGACAGAGGTCCTTCTCTGCATGGCCTGTTCTAGGCATGTGCACAACCAAACAACAGTCCAGAGGTCCCTCTCTGTTTGTGCCTTAATCCAAAGTTATCCATCAGGCATCGATTGTTTAGAAGTTTAGAAAGGTACTATTTATCCTAAAGTTGGCAGGGGTCCAGTTGACAAAATCACTTTTCACTAATCTGAAATTTACCAGGATTTATGTTTGCCAATATTTTGCCTGTGGTTATGAAACACCAGTAAAACATAAAAGAATGTCTTGAAGCCCATTTGCTTGTTTTTGCAGAATTTCCCAATCATCTACTTTAACTTAGGCTCCATTGCATGACCAGACCCCTGGCCTTGTCTCTTTGTATATTTTACTTTTTTATTTTGTATGATCTTTGCATTTGCATCGTGCTGATTTTATGAGCCCTTCCAAGCACTCTAAAAATGAGATCCTGACGAATTTGTTCCACTCAGTGCTTCAGATTTCCATGCAAGAATAGCTCAATATTTGTGTGTGCATAATTAAGGGACATTATGGACCTCACCCCATCAGAGGAGGGAACGTCTGTACTTCAGTATGCGGCATGGGGGCCTCAAGGGAGCCAGCTGGTAAGTATGCACCCTCCATCCATCTTTGTCTCTAACTATATTATAGCTAGTAAACATTGCCAGATTGCAGAAATATTAATTACACAGATACAGTGATGGGTGTAGGTGCTGTTAAGTTCTTAATTTTGGCCATGTCCACTTTAATACATTTTCGTTTGAAAGTGCATTATTTTCGTGACGTTTACACCTCTCATTCACACTAGAATGCCATTTTCCTCTACCGAAAATGGAGCGTTTCGAAAGCGCTCTCCATTACTGCACATTTAACGATGACGTTAAAGATGAAAACTGAAAATGGAGATTTCAAACGAAAACAGATTAGTGTGGATGTGGCATTTAATGTAATTTGTATTTTATTTTATTTTATAGATTTTTTTTGTTTTTGTCTTGTTAAGACCAATCGTAAGTTTTAGTGCAGATGTCTTAAAAAAAATCTGTTTGAGTTAAAGTAATAGTTCACCCATAAGCGAAAATTCTGTCACCATTTACTCACTGTGATGTTGTTTTAAACCCATATTTGTTTCTTTCTTCTGTGGAAAACAAGAGAAGATATTTTGCAGAATGTCTCAGCTGCACTTTAATATTAAAAGTGAATGGGGACTGAAGCTTTCAAGCTCCAAAAATGTCAAAAAGCACATTCAAAGAAGCCCTTAAGAGGTGTGAATATATTCCAAGTTTTCTGAAATCACGCAATAGCTTTTTTTGAGGCACAGATCATTACCTAAAAATGATCCCCTTTGCTGTAGCTCTCAAATCTCATTTGCACTTGTATTGAGACAAATTGCACCAGGTTTAATGACAATGACGATCGGTCATGAAACATGCTAGAACGTTTGACTTTAGTGACGTCCAACCTGGTGACAGGTTGTATGGTACTTTTATGTCATTTGTGGAGTTTGACGTTCCCAGTCCCAATTCACTTTCATTATGTGGAATAGAATAGCCAAGAGAATCTGCAAAATATCTTATTTTGTGTTCCACAAAGGAAAGAAAGTTAAAGGGTTATGGAGCATCAAGAGGGTGAGTAAATGATGACAGAATGATGATTTTTGTGTGAACTGTTAATATGCAGCCAGCCCACATCATTTTCGAATATCCCTGTAACCATTTTGGATTGTAGCTTCATCTATCCATATTAATGCTGTTTTTGTGTCTCCAGGTCTATGTATTTGAGAATGACATCTACTACAAGTCTGATGTGTCCAGGAAGGCGTTGCGTTTGACCACCACAGGCAGAATCGGATTGGTGGTTAATGGGCTGTCTGATTGGACCTATGAGGGTAAGTGATCTTAGTTATGTCGCCTCCTTTAATAATCTGACAGCAGTCCATCACTGTAATGACATTGTGATGACCTTAATTTTCTGTGTTGCTTTGAGACAATTTTGACAAGCCCTTGAAGACATGGAAGTAGTTATGAAGTGATTATAATCTCGTTTGGCCTCATAAATACATGATGAGATGGGTAAATTAGAGTTATGGTAATCACCGCAGGTCCACAGTGCCCTCTGTATAGATTAATTAGCATTCATTTTTGTCCCTTACCTTTTTAAATTTGTGATATTGTAGAGGAGATACTTCTGAAATATCCTGCTTTGTGGTGGGCTAAGGATGGTGCCCGTCTGGCATATCTGTCCATTAACAACTCAGCCACGCCTTTTATGGAGATACCTCACTTCCTGAGTGGGATTTATCCTTCTAATGTCCTCTACCCTTACCCAAAGGTAACAGTGGACATGCACAACACTAAATTGTTTTCAAAAGTCATAATATGAATTGGATACCACACCTACAGTATTCAAGGGAAACATTCACCCAAAAATAAAAATTCTGTATTTACTCATACTCATATTGTTTCAAACCTGTATCACTTTGGATAAGCGTGGAAAACAAAATTGTAAATTTTTAAATAATCTTCATGTTCATAGTGACCATGTCTGTTAAGCTCCAAAAATAGACAAAAAGGGCTCAGTAAAATTAAAGAACATTTTCTGTCAATAATGACTTGGGAAAAAAATACACACAAAGCTATCTTATGACTTTAGAAGACGTTTTATTTATTTATTTTCATTTTTGGAACATAACAGCTATGGTCGCCATGTCTGTCGTTTGAATCAAGATTCTTTAATATATATATATATATATATATTTCACAAAGTAAAGAAAATCTTTTTAAAAATAATTTTTGGTTGAACAGTCCCTTTAAATGATGAAGGTGCTACTTTAAAGCAATTTTGAAAAAAGTAACATGTTTTTGATCAATAAAAAATGCACAAATGTGGACTACATACAGATTAGTTGATGTTATAAGTATTTACTTTGTACAGGCGGGTTCCATAATCCCATCAGCCAGTTTGTTTGTGGTGAATTTATATGGTCCAGCACATACATTAGAGATGATTCCACCCGACTCACAGAACAGCAGGTGAAGTTTATCTTTCATTCACATTTGTGTGCCTTTAATCACATGCCAACAAATGCAATGTACAATTTGTGCATATAGAGGTTTGTATTATCTTTTTTAAAAATATGAACAAATGTTTAAAGAGTGGTTTGACGTTACACTGTGAAGATGTAAAGTATTTTTTGCACTTATAAAGTGCTAAAGTATTCACTTTCATGGTATTTAGAATGTTATTATTTCATGTACAGTAGTCATTTTCCCCCAATTCTTTGTGCAAAGTCCTTTAGGAGCAAATGCAGTCATGAGGTTTATTCGGTTTGTCTGTGTGAGCTGTTCACTTTTATATTGTGGATTATTACCCATTCTTCAGTGCAAATATACTGCAACTCTGCCAGGTTATATGGAGAATACCGGTGGACAGCAATTTTTAGGTCTTATGGCAGAATTCCAATTGGATTCAAGTCTGGGCCCTCCAGAATACTAACCTTTGATATTTAAGCCATTCTTCATTGTTTTTGCTGTGTGATTTGGGTCTTTGTCCTGCTGAAAAATGAATCTCCATCCTAAACATTGTTCTCAGGCTGACTAAAACATTTTGCCCTGTTGGAAGCAAGCTTTCCAGTTCCACCTGCCAAAATCAACCCTATAGCATGAAACTTCACTGAAAAAAAAAATGCACCTCATGTGGTAACACCTTAAATAAGTGGTTTGAAGTCAAAAATATTATTTAACATGTTTGAATCAACCTGACTACATTAGGTTACACCAACAAAACACATTTTTAAGGGTTATATCGGGTAGAAATAGCTCCTTAAGGTAACAAATGGCAGGGTACCACTTTTTACAGTGTACTGCCAGCGTTCTTATGTTGTTACCAGGAAATTGCCGTATAATTGGATTGCACCAAACATAGAGCTTTGTTTTAGTCTCATCAGATTAAACTTGCACAGTCAAGCACCACTCACTCATTCAGAAAATTGAAAAATCTAGCTTTCAGTATTATTCTTAAAAGAAAATTTCACCCAAAAATGATGATTCTCTCATCATTTACTCACCCTTATGTTGTCTCAAACTCATGACTTTCTTTCTTCCGTGGAACACAAACGATGATATTTTAATGGAGATATGATGTCTGTTTATCCATACAATGCAAGTGCATGGTGACCAAATTTTCAAGCTCCAAAAATGACATAAACGCAGCATAATGGTATCCATAAAACTCTAGTGGTTTAATCCATGTCTTCTAAAGAAATCCTATACATTTTGGGTGAGAACAGACCAAAATTTTACTCCTTTTTCACAATAAATCTTGACATTAGCAGTTTCCATGGTGATCATGATTTCAAGCTCGATTACATCCTGTACAAGATGTACAGTGAAAAAGGAGTTAAAATTTGGTCTGTTCTTACCCAAAACCAATTGGATTGCTTCAGAAGACATGGTTTAAACCCCTGGAGTTGTATGGATTACCTTTATTCTGCGTTTATGTCCTTTTTGGAGGTTTACATTTTTGGTCACCATTAACTTGCTTGTATGGACAAACAGATATCATATCTCCATTTAAATACATTTGTTTGTGTTCTGCAGAAGAAAGAAAGTCATACGAGTTTGAGATGACTTTATAGGGAAAGTAAATGATGAGAGAATTATAATTTTTGGGTGAACTATTCCTTTAAGTAGAGCTGTCAAAATTAAGCGTTCACGCATGCGATTAATTTAAAATGTTTAACAAGTACATTTTTCTTTAACGCAGTTTATTGCATTTACCAATTTGACATTAGATTCAGACATTTTATTCAGGTCCGTGTGTGTTTTGAACACTGGTTGGAAGGGCGGAACCTTTGCGATGTGTCTGGGGACATTACACTGACGCACACACCACAAATAAACACATAACAATTCCATACCAGTGATCAAGTGATGGGAAAGGACCTCTTAATGCTATTTGTTGTACAAAACAAACCCAGGTGGGACTTGTGACAGAAATCAAGTACTTTGCTGCCTCTGTAGGGTGTAATTTAATAACCACAGAAGCACGTCAAGTCTTAACTATCACCAAAAAGACAATTCAGATGAAGTATTATTACGTGGGCAGTGCCAGCGCTTAAAGCAGAACAAGATGACTGCAGAGATTTTCATGTGGAGCTCAGAGCGATGTTTGACGATTGCATTGATGCCCTGACGGGAATCATTAATGTGACATCAGGATTGCTATAGCAAAGTGGATAGCCACAGTCTTTAAGAGATTTAATGCACATCGCAATGAAAACGCAATCTATTGGGACTAGTTCTTTCATCTAGTCAACCTCCCACTTAGACTTTGGGAAACGTTTAATGTTACTTGAATTGGTGCTATGTTAGTGCATTTTAATTTTTATACTGTGGAAGTCTTTGTTTGGAAAATGTTAATAAAGCATTATTGTTACATATTGTTTTGTTTTCTTTCCTAAAAAGGATATAAATGCATTTTGACATTTCATGAAATTTCAGTACTTTCGAAATCTGTGATTAATCGTGATTAACTATGAACAATTATGTGATTAATTGTGATTAAAAATTTGTATCAATTGACAGCACTGTTCTGAAGACATCTGAATACTTTGTTTGAACATCATAGAAAATTACTTCTATGAGAGTGGATTAAATCCCATTTAAACTTTCATTTGCAAAACAGTCGAATAACAAATAATCAATCAGAGGGTGATTACTTTCTGAATGCAGTTTCTCTCTCTTTCTGCAGAGATATTTATATCTCTATGATGAGTTGGATCAGCAGTACGCGTCTAGTTGTGCGTTGGTTGAACCGAGTCCAGAATCAGTCTGTGGTGTGTGTGTGTGAAGCCACAACAGGAGCCTGCTCAGAGGTGAGAGGTCATCTGCTCACCCACTGTAGCCCACTGTAGGTCATCTGCTCACCCACTGTAGCACACTGTGAGTCTTTATTTGTATAGTGTCTATCCATTCAGCTCTCATTCAATATTCTGCTCAGAAAACAATGAGAATCTCTTTCCTCTGCCAGCTCAGGCCAATTTCCTTTTGGAGGTGTGAAAGTCTCACTCAGCCTAAGTTTTAAGCCTGAATTTCAATGTGCTGCCTGCCTTAACTTCTAAAGGTCACTATTTGTGTATGTCCCTGTGAGTGATTGGATGCACAGGAGTGTCTACATCTGACAGTGATGTGCCAGACTTGTTTGCTTTGAAGGTATTGTGTGTTAACAGTTCCCAATGATTATAGTTGCAGTCCGAGATGAATACTGGTCAGTCTTCTTCTTCCTAACGATGTTCCCGCCATGGTGCAGTGTCGCTTATTTTGCATGCAGCTTGCCACTTTTTCCGATCCAGTGTATCTTCCAAGTTTATTTCGATGGCATGCATATCTTCTCTAATGGTATCCATCCACCGTTTCTTTGGTTGACCTCTTAATTGCTGGCCAGCTGGGTCTAGTCTCATCACTGTCTTCACCACAGAGGCCCATGGCTTCTGAATACATGTCCACACCACCGCAGTCAGGCATCTCGCATCTCACCTCACTGGTCAATACAGCGTTAAAATGCAAAACACAGTAACCGTTATAATGCTAAACACGTCACCTAGCTACTGTGTATATCTCTGCGCAGGACATATAGAGGCCAACTTTTTACATGTCAGGGACTATATCTTCTTGCGGAAGGTTGCTCCTAATGAGTTTGCTTATTAATAATCGGATGTGTTATTATTCAGGTAACTTGCTATAAATATAATGACTTTAAATAAATTGCTCAGCAGATATTCTCTTCAAACTGTTGCTCCACCATTCCATTTATTGACTCGAAAGAGAAAACTCACCGAAGAGGCAGACAGTTCCAGGTGTATCTGTCTGCGTCCCGCAAGACGACAAGGAACACCCATGACACGCCCACTCCCAGTAACGCCCCCCTTGGATCACAAAGCGATTCTATTGGCTGAAAGAACTTTAAACTACTATGCAATAGAGCTGTTCAGCTTGTAGTCCTAAAACCCGGAAGAAAATTCGCCATGGGTTCCCTCAGGATTTTCCAATGGGTTTTTATAATGGGATTTTTAAACTTATTAGAAAAATAAGGTCTGTCTAAGGTAAACATTATTTGACGATACGTGGATGTTTTGTTCTACAACATAAGTAGGTGGCATCAAAATTCACATTTGATGTATGACTGTGTGTAATTTATGTTGTAGAACAAAACGTCCACGTATCGTCAAGTAATGTATACCACAGACCTTATTTTACACATAAGTTCAAAAACCCCATTATAAAAACACATAGGAAAATCCAGAGGGAATCCATGGCAAATTAGATTTTCGGGTTCGCCTACAAATTGACATCACAGCTGAACAGCTCCGTTGCTGTTTGATTCTATGTAAACATTACAAAGAATACATTTTAAATTGTCACAAATCATATTATTAAACCGAATATATAAATGGTTAAATAAAAATGTATATGTTCTGTTTTCTCCAGTTAGCTCACAAGCTAACCAGTTAGCCTATTAACTTAGCATAGTTTCTTCTCCTCTTAATTTTCATCACGTTTCTCCTCACTGATGCCACCTAGTGATACACCGGAATGATTCTACTTTTAAGTTGCCGTTTATTAAATATTTTTACAAACTGTTCAGTTTTAATCTTTGTGGTTATGGTTAGGTGTGGGATAATGATAGGTGTAGTTGTAGGGTCGCTACGGGACTCCAAATAAACGCAACAAACAGTGTATGAATGTGACATCCAAATGTTGCAAGACCTCAGCATTTTACCAGTTATTTGAAGGGGGGTGTAACTTGTAGTGGGCATGCCTTGTAGTAGTCTTGCAGGACGCAGACAAACCCTTCTCGACAGCTCACACTAATGTCCACTACAGCGGCATTGTTGAGAATGCAACATGTACTTGCGCTGAGTTTTGAATCGCTGTCTGACACATTTTAGAATGCAACAACGCACAAAATCGAGCTTGCGTAGCTAGAAGCATCTGCATTCACATACCTGCTAGAAGTTGTTTTTTCTTAGCTAAAACCAGTGATAATTTTGCTTTTCATGACCATTTTCTGATGTCAGAAACTTACAGTATGTTTTCATAGTACAATGATCTTAAAAATGTGTGTCCTTGATATTTCCTATTACTGTATGTAATTAAAGTAATAAGGCACTCAACATTAAAATGTGAATATAATCTCAACTCAAGGATTTGCAGGCCCTCCCTACCAATGCCCTTTAGCTGTGACTGTTTTTATAATACAGCACAACCCCTTGTACCTTATTGCTTAAATACAGTTTAATTAGATCTGCCTAATGGAATGAATGTGGAACAGTAGGCACTCCAGACAGCAGTGAGACAGAACAACTAAACCACAGATAAAAAATTAAATGGGCACGTCCTTAATGTGATGTCAGTGAGAATGATGGATCGACTGCAACGCTGCATTAGGTAGTGATTTTGTTATGATGTACACCGCTCCCTGGCAGGCAGAAGAGAACAAAATATATTTTACTTATTATATATGACATGTCTTATCTTTTTTAAAATGTCTTTAATCTTCAGAGGCACCAAATGACAATGGACTTTTGGCACAACAATCAACGGCAGGTAAGTTAAGCCTCCCTGTCTCTCTCTCTCTTGCTCTCCAGAGAGGTGTTTAATCAATTCACTCGCTCCGTTTCACTGTTCCTAAACACTGCATGCACCTTGGACAGAAATGAATTGCATCAAAAAGGTGTTGTGTCATTGATCTGTTGTGGGAAATTGTATTGATGGTGACTTGTCCTACAGGATGAGCCGTTGTTCATGGCAGATGGCTCCCTGTTTTACCTCATCTTGCCTGCCAAGCAAGGGGCCCGTGGGGAGTTCCTCCACATTGCCAGCCTCCCTGCTCAGGTCTGTGGAAGGAACGATTTTTCAAACTCACACTATGCACAGTAAATTTAGATGCATTCTTAAACTTTGTGTTTAGAAATCCAAAGTAGCCTACTTAAAGTATGTGTGACTAAAAAATTTGGTATCTTTTTTAAGAGGGTAATTTTAAACCCCAGTGTATTGTAAAATCTTACAATAGGCAATATACACTGATGAGCCAAAACATTATGACCACTCACAGGTGAAGCGAATGACATTGATCACCTCCTAACAAGGCCACATGTCAAGGTCTGGGTAGATTAGATGGTAAGCGAACAATTAGTTCTCGTAGTCAATGTGTTGAATGCAGGAGAAATGGATAGGAGTAAAGACCTGAGCGACTTTGACAAGGGCCAAATTTTTATGGCCAGACAACTGGGTCAGAGCATCTCTGAAACGGCAAAGCTTGTGGGGTGCTCTCGGTCAGCAGTGGTGAGTACTTCCGAGGAGGGACAAACCACAAACCGGTGACAGGGTGTTGGGCACCCAAGGCTCATCAATGCATGAGGGCAACGAAGGCTATCCCGTCTGGTCCGAACCGACAGAAGGTCTACTGTGGCACAAGTCACAGAAAATTGTAATGATGGTTACGGGAGGAATGTGTAACAACACACAGTGCATTGCACCCTGCTGCGTATGGGGCTCTGTAGACGCAGACAGGTCAGAGTGCCCATGATGACCTTTGTCCACCGTCGAAATTGCCTACAATGGGCACGCGAGCGTCGGAACTGGACCTTGGAGCAGTGGAAGAAGGTCACCTGGTCCGATGATTCCCGTTTTCTTTTACATTACATGGACAGCCGTGTATGTGTGTGCTGTTTACCTGGGGAAGGGATGGCACCAGGATGTTATTGTGGGAAGATGACAAGCCAGTGGAGGGAGTGTGATACTCTTGTTCTGCTGGGAAACCCTGGGTCCGGCCATTCATGTGGATGTCAATTTGACACTGCCACCTCCCTAAACATCACTGCAGCCCAGGTACACCGGTTCATGGCAATGGTATTAAATGATGGCAGTGGCCTCTTTAAGCAGGATAATGCGCCCTGCCACACTGCACACATTGTTCGGGAATGGTTTGAGGAACATGATGAAGAGTTCAAAGTGTTGCCCTGGCCTCCACATTCCCCAGATCTCAATTCGATTGAGCATCTGTGGGATGCGCTGGACCAACAAGTCCAATCCACGGTGGCTCCACCTCACAACTTACAGGACTTGAAGGATCTGCTGCTAATGTCTTGGTGCCAGATACCACAGGACACCTTCAGGGGTCTTGTAGAGTCCATGCCTTTGCGGGTCGTCGCTGTTTTGGCAACACATGGAGGGCCAGCAGCATATTAGGCAGGTGGTCATAATGTTTTGTCTCTCAGTATATATGTACAATGTTTCTCTTTACGAAATGTTAGATTTGGTTTTGAATAAATAAGCATATGTTTTCCGTTGCACTTATTTGCAATAATTTCCTAGCCTTTAGTTTTCAGATTTCTGTCATGTTTTGTTACAAACTCATTTGCGTATTCACATTTATGCTTTTGGCAGACGATTTTCCCTGGGAATAGAACCTATGACTTGATATAAGCTTATTTCAATCTCTCTCTTATTCTCATTTTCTCTCTCTCTCTCTCTCTCTCTCTCTCTTTTTTCAGGCTTCAACTCCCTCTGTTACTCCTCGCTTTCTAACATCAGGGAACTGGGATGTAACCTCACTGTGCGCCCTTGACGAGGACAATGATAAAATGTATGCAGTGATAGAATTTTAGAGCAAACCATTTAGACTCAAAAGCCTCAAGACTGTGTCGTAAAACATCTTATAGTCAGCACAACTACCTAACATGAATGATTATCAAATTATTGAAGCAGAGTGATCACATTTAGCCCGCTGAATCACCAAAGATGGCACTTAATTAAAAATAGTACAGTAAATTATTATTTAATTAAGTGTAATGACATTGTCATTTTCTCTTCTGCTTTGTATTCTAAGTATGAGTGCCCAAAACTAAACAAAAATCTCTCTTACCATACTAAATAGCTTTACAGATAAATATGCATTTTCTGTTTTTAATGCCTAACCCAGTCTAAAAAATTGTCTGATCTATAGCTCTAAATGTCAAGTGAAAAGTTGGCTGCATAAATCAATGACTTGCAATTAATCAAATTGGAACTAAGAGAAATTACTGCATGTGGCTGACTTCCCTGCTTTGCATGTTTAACAGTTACAAACCTCATTGGTATTCAACTGTACAGCGATAGCACTAAAAAGATATACTCTATTATTTGAGGATAAAGGACCGAGTTCAAATAGTAACTTAAAAAACACTTTCAGCCACCTTAAAGATTCTTTAATGTGTCTTTCCATCATAGATTTTTTTTGAGCACAGAGGAGTCACGACAGAGCAGGCACTTGTACAGGTGGGTTGTTTCTCATACCAATACATTTTGAGTTATAATTGAGCATTTTATCATCACCGTCTAGGTATTCTGTGCCTCTCATGCTGGGCTGCATATTTGCATCTAAATTAATCTGACAACATTTGCACATCCTGTTGGGAGATACTTCATATTCTCAGTAATGTTTGTGGATTTTGGATGTCCATTTCTAATTATTGCTGGTTCATGTTTATATTCATTTTCTGCACTGATTTTCCCATTTCGCTGACCAGTTTCAAAGTACAACTGTTCATCGATGTTATACATTTATGTACATGTCTGAGTAATGACTGTTGTCCATAGCAACACTCTCTGTAAACACTGTTAAAGTCTTGTTCGTGTTAACTAATGTGGTAACACTTTACAGTAAGGTTTCATTTGGTAGCATTAGTTAACAACATTAGTTTACATAAATTAACAATGAACAATACTTTTACTGCATTTATAATCTTGGTTAATGTTAATTTAAACTACTAATACTGTTACGTTATGCAGTCATGAGATGTGAGACGATGGATCTACATGCAGGCTTTTTAATGGAGATGGTGAAGGTGAATACAAACAACGTGGAGCAATACAAAGAACTCAATGGTAATATTAACACATAAAGGAACAACGATCAAGAACTGACAAGGGAGAATGGAAGTGAGGGCATATATATACACACACACACACACACACAGAGGACTGATGAGGGAACAGGTGAGGAAGATGGGGAAAAGATGGCTGGGATGAGGGTAGTGCAACATGGGAATTGTAGTATGGGGCAAACTAACAACAGAAGACAATAACCGTGTCAAAATAAGAGTCCTTATGAACAGAAAGGTGACAAACTGTGACAGAACCCTCCCCCTAAAGGGCGACTCCTGGCGCCCAAAGACGGATGAGAAGGGCAGGATGAAACAGATGATGAAGGATCCAGGGGACAATGATGAGGCCAAGGAGGAATTGCCGGATGATCAGGTGGCCAGGGAGGTGGCCACAGGGCAGGGACTGGATCAGGAGGTCTGGGAGGTGGCCGTAGAGCAGGGACAGGTCAGGAGGTGGAGCTGCTGGATGATCCAAGACTGGACACTCAGGAGGAGGAACCGGTGGTGGAGCAGGTGGAGCCACAGGAGGATGGAGGATTTGGGATTCAGGAGGAGGAACCGGAGGTGGAGCAGGCAGAGCCACAGGAGGGTCGGGTATTTGAGATTTAGGAGGTGGAGACAATGGGAGTGGGCTGAGCCATAGGAGGTGGAGTTTTAGAAGAGGATGGAGTCTCTGGAGGCAAAGCGGGCAGAACCGCTGGAGGTGGAGTTTCGGGGGGTGAAGGCGGAGCCGTGAAAGACTCTGTTGAGCCTCCCTCGGCTCCACCCTCAAAGGCGGGCGGAGCCGTGAGAGGCTCGAGGGGCAGAGCCATGGAAGGCAGAGCCGTGAGAGGCTCGAGGGGCGGAACCATGGAAGGAAGAGCCGTAAGAGGCTCAAGGGGCGGAGCCATGGAAGGAAGAGCCGTAAGAGGCTCGATGTGTGGAACTGGAGAACTTAGAGACCGGAGTGTAGCCGAAGGCTCGGAGGACCGAGGCGGAGCCGGAGGGACGGAGGTCCCCGGTGGAGCCGGAGGATCGGCGAGCCAAGGCATAGCCGGAAGATCGGAGAGCCAAGGCGTAGCCAGGAGACCGACAGGCTAAGGCGGAGCTGGAGGGCCTAGGCGGAGTCAGAGGGTCGAAAGTTCCCTTCATCTGTGATGTCACAGGGGGCGATGGTCGAGCCGGTGACTTGGGGAGAACCAGCTGATCAGGAGGAGGAGGAGCAGCTAATGTCCTGGGCAGAACCAGCAGAGGAGGAAGGGCCATCATGCTGGACGGAACCAGCGGAGGACGAAGGGCCATCGTGCTGGATGGAACCAGCGGAGGACGAAGGGCTAGGTTACTGGACGGAACCAGGGAGTCCATGATGCTGGATGGAACCAGCGGAGTAGAGGGGCTGGACGGAACCAGCTGAGCAGGAAGAGTACTCAGGGTGGGCACAAGGGAAGGAACCAGTACCAGGTCTAATAGCTGGCAACGCTGGTGAGGCTTGCAACGCTGGCTCTGGGATGGAAGAGGCTTGCAACGCTGGCTCGTTGGCCATGGCAGGCCGGGAGGATGGGGCTGTGGAAGGCTGGGAGGAAGGGGCCATGGAAGGCCGTGGGGCATTCTCTGTGGGGGGTGAATTAATGTCCTCATCCTCTTTCCCTACAGTAAAAGGTGAGCCACATAGTTTAAGAGCCGCATCCTTGTACTCACACAATGTCCAGTGAGGATCTGCCTGAGGCATCTGTGTCTTTAATGCTCCATTCAGACCGGCTCTGAAGAAGGATATCAGAGCACGGTCATCATAATTTACCACATTTGCCAGCTCCAGGAACTCACGGACATGATCTTCCAATGGCCGGTCCCCTTGGGTGAGGAGAATTCGGACAGCCCCTAGATCCATTTGTGGGGTCAGTTCTTCTGTAACGACAAGCAGAGATGAGATGAGAGACGATGGATCTACATGCAGGCTTTTTAATGGAGATGATGAAGAAGGTGAATACAAATAACATGGAGCAATACAAAGAACTCAATGGTAACATTAACACATAAGGAAAAAGGACTGACAAGGGAGAATGGAAGTGAGGGCATATATATATACACACAGAGGACTGATGAGGGAACAGGGAACAGGTGAGGAAGATGGGGAACGGATGGCTGTGATGAGGGCAGTGCAACATGGGAATAGTAGTATGGGGCAAACTAACAACAGAAGACAATAACCATGTCAAAATAAGAGTCCTTATGAACAGAAAGGTGACAAACTGTGACAAATACATTTTCTAAATCAAAATGTGTATTTGTGTATTTAACATTAGTTAATGCACTATGAACTAACAATGAACAATTGCATTTTTATTAACTACCAATAACAAAGATTTATAAATGCTGTAAAAATTATATTGTTCATTGTTAGTTCATGATACCTAATATATTAACCAGTGGAAACTTCTTGTAAAGTGTTACCATAAATTCTGTAAAAGTATTGTTCATTTGTAGATCATGTTAACTAATGCTGTTAACTAATGGTAACGAATGGAACCTTAATGTAAAGTGTTACCAATATTTCATATTTGTATTTATTTGATAAGTATCTACACTACCGTTCAAAAGTTTAGGGTCACTTACTCATTCTTTATTTAAAAAAAAAAAAAACAATTCACATTTTAGAATAATAGAAAGTCATCACAACTATGGAATAATAGAAATGGAAATATGGGAATTATGTTGTGACTAAAAAATCCAAAATAAATCAAAACTATGTTATATTTTAGCATCTTCAAAGTGGCCACACTTCTTGAGATACCACCCTGGGATGCTTTTTAAACAGTACTGAAGGAGTTCCCATCTATATGCTGGGCACATAGTGGCTGTTTTTCTTAATTATTTGGTCCAAGTCATCCGTTTCAAAAGCTTTTTTTTTTTTAAATAAAATTTTAGTTCTGTAATTAAATAAATTAATATGTTGGCACAATTATATTTTGTCTACAAAACTAATTTCAAACATTAAAGCATATGCCTTCAGATCAAAAGGTTTTTAAGATCATGAGAAACATTTCAGGCAAGTGACCCCAAACTTTTGAACAGTAGTGCATGTTTAGAAGTGGAATAATAATAAATTGTTATGGGCCCTATTTTAAGAGTGCTAGTGCTAAGCGCAGCGGTATGCCATAAGTCATACATGCAAAGTCAATGGCCATGGCCTGGAAGATTTGGTACTTTCGTGCAAGCATGCGCTAAGTCTAGGCGCAAGTGGGTTTGTTGAATGTCAGGCATATTTCTGTAACAGTGACACGTTCCTTTTATATGCATGGAAAATGTGGTTCTCATCAGGATTTGAATTTACGCTCCATTAAATTGTAGAGAATGTAAGTATTATTAATCATTTTCATCTACTGATACACAAATCATGGCAATAAATTCTGTAATAATATTGGAACGCACTTCACTTCTACCGTCTGATTTTGATTTTGAAAAATTAAATTCATTTATTGAAACAATAAAAAATTAAACCAGAATTATATCTCAATTCAAATTACACTTCAAACGAAGTTATAATCAAAATAATGAAGTGGTCAAAAAAAAAAAAAAACATACCTAATCCAAACATTTTACTCTCTCAAACTTCTTCCAGCGGCCCCTTTTGCAGTGACTTCACTCTAAATCACTCTACAACAACAGGTAGTAGTAATAATAATTGAAAAATAAACCATGACCTAAAGATAGTTAAACACAAATCTCATAAATATTTGCTTCATAAAATGACTACAACAGTGATCTTCATGGACATAATTTGATGTTCCACTATATTTTCAGAGTTTGGACATGGACTTTATTACCACCTGCTGGTGGAATCTCCAAACTTGTAGGAATGTAGGAACTGAGTTTAGACTTGCAAACCTACATGCTTTTGAAATATCTTAGCGCAATGAACTATTTCTCAGGAAATTAGCAAATTGCGCTTTGCGCCACTTCATTACCATACAGTATACCTACAGTTTGCACGCATACACCCTACAGATAGCGCAAACACACTCACCCACACCCACTTGTGCTTTGCGCTCTCACAAAAATTGGATAAGATGTTGCGCTTTGCAAAAGCCCATTTTCTTACTTTGGTGAGTCGCTTATTTTGTCAAACGAGGTTGCTGTTTATAGCTAGATCTGGTTCAAAGCCACTTACAGTGCATTCAAGGTATAGGTACATTTTATCATTGTACTGTAAAAATGTTTTGTGAAAAATTTACTTCATGTGATAATTTTTCTTCATTTTTATTAATCTGCCTAAATCAACCTGAAAAATTAGGTTACACCAACAAAACTAAGTTTTAACAAAAAATCTCAATATGTTTGAGGGAACAATTGCAGGTTATCACTTTTCTCAGTGTAGGGGTGTTCCCTGGGAATTGAACACATGACTGTGATGAGGAGGAAGGCGGGGCCGGGCCGTGAGGACACATGGCTGACCCTGGATCAGGCTAATCAGCCGGGAGGGGGATAAAGACGAGCCGGAGGCACCAGTTCGAGAGAGAGAGAGAGAGAGAGAGATGCACACGGCCGCGTTGCATGAGTGTCTGCGTTTGCTTATGTTTGTTTTATGTTGAGTTTTATCATTAAACTTTATGTTGACTGTTTAATTGGTACCCGCCTCCTCCTTGCCCATCCCTTACCCTGTTACAATGACCTTAGCGGTGCTAGTGCATTGCTTTACCAGTAATAAGAGCTATATGAACTCATATTGTTATAATCAAGTAAAGACTGCCTGTGTATTTCTGAACAAATTAGATTGTGGCTGAGATGTATTTTGGGGACATTTCGTTGGGGACATTTTGCCGATGAGGTGTTTTCCCCTCTGGTGAGCTCCAGGCAAGAAGCCAAGCTAATTCATTTAACAGAAATGGCAGCTTTCGAGAGAGAGAGGAAGTGGCTCATAAGGATTTAAAGAATGTTCTCTAACATTTGATTCATGCTTTAAGCCTCTCAGTTGCTCTCCCTGGGCCATAAGTTCTCATAGATTTTTTATTGTGACCCTCCAAGCAATATGGAGAGAAGGCAAAGTTCCAGCATTAGGCTTAAAGCAAGAGAATAATGGAATAGTAGCTCAGCTATTGTATATCAAATACTTGAAATTCAAGGGTCAGTTCACCTACACATCATTTACTAACCCTCATGTTGTTCTGAACCCATAAGACGTTTTTTTCTTAAAACATACGAACAAAAAATGCTCACGTGGCCTTTTCCGTACAACAAAAATATATAGTGACCAGGAGCAGTCAATCACCAAAAAGCACTTTAAAGGTATTCCATAAGACTTGTGTGACTGCATATATTCCAAGTCATGCAACAGTGATGTCATATAATAAAATGTGTTTTTGTTGACTAGCGTGGAGCTCGGAGGAGTATTTCAACGCCAATGTCTGACGTGCAACCTCTTTGAACAATGCAACTTCTACACAGCAGACTTCAGCCCCAATCAGACATACTTCACCCTCTACTGCCTGGGTAAGAGCTCACACAAATGCACATGCATGCACAGATACAGGTGCACAGGTGTCTCACCACTTTCATATCTCACTCATATTTTTGCAGGTCCAGGAGTCCCAAAAGTGACCATTCACAGCACAAGCGATCCTTCTAGTGAGTAGGATGTAGTATCTTTCTCATTAAGAATCTTTATGGGGTCAGCTGCGTCTGGCTATAAGAAAGAAATGAAAGCTCCTCTTGCTAAAACTTTGAAATTAACAGTATCATTATTAGTGCTTACTAAGGCAGGCATCACTCTTGCTATTGCTCAAATAGGATAAGGCATTTTAAGAAATCCCTAACCCTAGGAAGGTTACCCTTTGGTAACTCATCCTGCACTGTTTGTGGCAGAGATCCTAGAGGTGCATAGAGTAAAGGCAAACAAAGGCAACCATGCTCCCCAGTGGCAAGCTGCTGATTTTGTTAAAAAGGGAGGTGCCGCACAAGGCACGGTACAGAGAAAATCCAGATCAAGCTTGGCAAGCAGCTAAAATTTCCTACCAAGGTTGCCATTACCTAATTGAGGCCAGATGTAGTGTTGTGGTCAACTTCAGCTAGGTAAATAGTAATGATTGAGCTTACTGATCCATGGGAACTTCTATGAGAGGAAGAAGCTAAAATATGCTCATCTTGTCGCAGAGTGCAGGGAAAATGGACAGAGGACTGCCACCTACCCTGTGTAGGTTGGGTGCAGAGGATTTATGGGAACATCAGTGCAGCACCTATTTAGAGACATTGGCATCATAGGAGCAGCTTTAAAAAGTATTTGAAGGAATTGGCAGAGGAAGCTGAGAAAGGGAGTTTCTGGCTATGGTTAAGAAAGAAGGACAAAAAGTGGGGGGTTCAGAAGTAGGAAACTGAGGAACCTGGGTGATATGTGGTGAGGGCTTGTGTTGAGGTAGTATGCCATATGGAACCGGTGGCACTGAGTTACCAAGTGATATGGTGCCAGTGCCAGTAGGGCACTGAGTACACATTTCGGTGCCAGTTGGCCAACGGGCTGACGCATATGTTCGTGTCGAGGTATTATGGCATATAGAAGTAATTTGTGAAAGAAGGATGTCTGGATGGGAAGACAAAGATAAGAGGTGTTGGAGGGGATCCGGTGTCCAGCTGTGGGGGTGGCAGGGAGACGTCCCTGACCAATGCCCAACCACCAGGAGATGTTCCGGTATTAATGGGACAAAACATTGAAGATAGATGGCTCCCAGCTGATGACCCCGCAGCTGGGCAGAAGGCACTGCTGGAGGTGCGGCAGGCAATAATGCCCAGCAGGTTATTACAGGTGCATCTGTTTAGAAGAAGAAGCCTTTATTTTTTGTCCCACATTATACATTTTGAACATACACAGTGAAATTCTTTTTTTTTTTTTTTGCATAACCCAGCTAAGCTGGGGTCAGAGTGCAGGGTTAGCCATGATACAGCGCCCCTGGAGCAGATAGGGTCAAGGGCCTTGCCCAAGGGCCCAACAGTGGCATCTTGGCAGTGCTGGGGCTTGAACCCCCAACCTTCTGGTCAGTAACCCAGAGCCTTAACTGCTGAGCCAGCGCTTATTACAGTATGTGAACATGTTGAGATTTAGGCACATAATATTTACTATACATGTGGCCTGCCATGCAGAGAAAAAAAAATCAGGCATATACTGTATGCTTGCTCTTGAGACGCTTAAATAATAATAAATAAATATATTGGCATTCTTTAAAAAATACCTCAAATTAAAAAACACCTTGCCTGACCAACACAAAACAGGTGTTGTTTTAAAGCTTAGAAGCTGGACTTTACAGTGCTCATAGGCAAAAAAGACCAACTCTTAACAAGTGCGTTTTCATTTGCTGACTAAGTAGAAGTGTTACGTTTATAATAATTTACTGTACACCATACTGTCAAACTTCATACAGATTGAACATTTCTCGAATAAAATACAAACTTATTGTTTCATTCACAGACCAAATTTTTGGAGAGGTGTTCTTTTTAAAGTGTAAAAATATAGTCCTGAATATTATTGCCGAGCTTCATCCTTTATGTTATAAGCTTAAAGGGATAGTTCACCCAAAAATGAGAATTCTCTCACTATTTACTCACCCTCATGCCATCCTAGATGTGTATGACTTTCTTTCTTCTGCAAAACACAAAATACATTTTTTAGAAAAATATCTCTGCTCTGTAGGTCCAAACAATGCAAGAGAATAGGTACCAAAACTTTTAAGCTCCAAAAGGACATAAAGGCAGCATAAAAGTAATCCATAAGGCTCCAGTGGTTAAATCTGTGTCTTCAGAAGCGATATGATAAGTAAGGGTGTGAGACAGATCAATATCAAAGTCCTTTTTTTACTATAAATCTCTCACTTTCTCTAAACTTTCACATTCTTCTTCTTTTGTTTTTGGCAATTTCCATTCTTTGTGCATATCGCCACATACTGGGGCAGGGAGAATCATTTACAGTAAAAAAAAAAAATAATAATAATAAAAAAAAGGACTTAAATATTGATCTGTTTCTCACCACACCTA